>NW_026652283.1:103555342-103787192 GCF_009828535.3 Hylobates moloch
GTGTCAGTGGCACAGAAAACACATTTCAGGGCATATTCTTTAAAGTAAGTAAGTAAGTGGGCTTTATCAATCTTCAATACTTAAGGATAACCAGCATTTTCAAAACGCCACCCAGGGCCAAGAGGCCTAGACTGAGCGTCTGGATACATGGGTTGGCAATAGACTCTGTGACCAAGCTTGCGACTGGGGGAAGGGGACAAGTCTTTCCACTCCTCTAAACTTCTCCAATTGAATCATCTGTGGAAGGAGGGGTTAGGACTGGTGGATGACTTCAAGGGTACGACAAAGGCCAGGGGCGGGAGTAAAAGGGTGTAGCCATTCCCTGTACCGCCTCTCAGGCACCACCACACATGTACACACCCCGAAGAAGCATGGCGAGAGAAAAAGAAATCAGGCCCCAGGTCCTCGGACTCCCCTCTCGAAATTCAACCCCGACTTGATTTGAATGTAAAGGAGGAAAGCAGGGGCGAAGGAGGAGGGTAGCGAGCGATACCTGTAACAGGGCTAACACCGTCCTAGACGATGACGCTCTCGAGCGCACGCGCACGCGCACACGCACGTACGCGCATGCGCGCTCCCACGCACGCGTCCCGTTCCACTCCCCTTCCGCCGGTTGACTTTAAGCCGCGTCACCTTGGCGGAGGTCAGACAGCGGGAGGCGGCTGGGTCGCTGTTTGCCTTAGCCGAGACACCCCTCTCGGAACCTCAGTGACTCGCCGATAATCAAGGACCTGCAAATAACGCGATGAGATAGCATTTTCACTCATCAAAACGGCATTTTTTCTTTGGCAGTGATAATGCCCAAATAATACTTTTTGTCGGAGAAGGGACACCATCGTATTCTACTGGAATTCTAAGAAAGAATTAAGGAAATTACTGCAGTCTCTAAGTTATTGCTATAGCTCGCAACGTTATTAGTAATTGTGAGTAAAGTAGAACTAACCAAATGGCCAACATCAGGAAATTTGTTATCAGTCTTGTGGTACATCCAAATGCCATGCAGCCGTTTAAAATAACTCTACAGGTGAATGTTTATTAATGAGATATTGAGAATATTTGTTAGGAGACATAGTTACAAAACAGTATGTATCCGTTTTTTTCAAAAAAATAATTCTTTAAAGGTCTGCAAGATGTATACTGATTGTGATCTTTCCCTCATTTTTGCTTAGCTTTATTTAATAAAACTTTTCTACAATAAACAAATGTTTTTGTAATAAAGTTTTTACTTTTTAAAAGTTGTCACCAGGCTGTTCTGCCTATGGAGTAGTCATTCTTTGTTCCTTTACTTTCTTAATAAACTTCCTTTCACTTAAAAATTATCACCAGATTTGAGACAGTGCTCAAAAATTGTCTTCATTGTCACAATGGAGACATTTGTTTCTAAGTGTCTGAAAAATTCATTAACTGTTTGCTCAGAGCTGACTGCAAATCGATAAAGTGAAAATATAACATGAAAATGTAAAAAAGCACAAATTCGACAAGATGGTATTCATTGAACATCTGTTTTTCACATGCTATCCCAGGCGTGAGTTTTGTCCTTGCTCTTCTTTGGAAAAATGGTTGAGCATAGAATCTTCATCTGGACCTTCTAGTTATATTTATGTTTTTTTCTGGGCAATGCCTCTTGAAGCCATTGTTTCCAAGTAGAGTGCTCTGCATTCTTTCCTACCCCTACAGAAGAATGTGAGTCAAGCTTAGCATTCCAGGTTGGTCCTGGATTTAAATGAGTTTGGAAATCTATTTTGTTTAAAATAATTCAGCAAAGCCCAGTTTGACCTTTGTCCCAGGCCTAACCAGTCACCTCTAGTATGATCCTCATTCAGTGACAAAATAGAGTTACTTGAAGAATTAAAACAAACACATGTGGTTATAAAACAACACTGATGAATAAGTGCCTAAACTTGATCTCTTTTCATTGCTGTCTTTAATAGTGTGAAAATACCTACAATATTTTCTCTGAAGCTGAACTCATATGAAACATACAGTTTTAATGTGCTATTTCTTTTGTAATATCACAAAATCATCTTGGCTAAGAGGTGACAAATTAAAATCTTTCAGAAAAGTAAAAAGACCATCATTTTTGTACCTACCTCTTATCACCTTTTCTTTGATCTGGAAAAGGGTGGGAAATTTTATGATATTTTATGGCTTTACATATTTGGTACCATATTTCCTGCTACAATTCCATCGTGTCTTCTTGCACCAAAATCTTCAAATGGGCTCTGCTTATCCTACCCTCCTATTAAGACTTCCTAGGTTTGCCTTAAATTCTTTGTAATCTGATTCAAAACTATCTTTCCAGTTATGGCTCCCATTCTCTATTAAATGAGCTTTCCACCCAGCAAACTGATTTTTTCACTATACATGTCTTGATTGACCCTAACTTTTCTCATCTCTGTGCTTCTGCTATTTTCAACAACTATTCATTTTCTTCCTATCAATGCTTGAAGTTTGAATGCAAAAATGAGTACAGGTATGGTTCTTGCTTTCAAGAAGTTCATGGTCTAGTAAAGGGAGACACCCATAGAAACAAGTAAGTACAAACTATT
The DNA here is from genome assembly GCF_009828535.3 of Hylobates moloch. NCBI lineage: Eukaryota > Metazoa > Chordata > Mammalia > Primates > Hylobatidae > Hylobates > Hylobates moloch. Next base: position 103,557,892 of record NW_026652283.1, read on the forward strand.
TAAACAGGTGCTATAGTGGAATTATTATAATACCAAAGGGACAATGAGGTCCGTGCTACCTCGTAAAGTCAGAAAAGTCTTCAGAGAAAGGATCCTTGAACTGCATCTTGGAAATGAATGTTTGTCTAGTAAATTGGGTGGGAAAGGGCATCCTAGCAGGAGGAGTAGAACAAAGGCCTGGAGAAATGAAGTGTCATGGTATCTTCCACAAACAGCTAAGTATGTGGCCCATGTCAAATTTGAAGTATGGGACAAAGCAACAGTAAAAGCATGAGGGTAAGGCAGGGCCCAGATCACAAAAGCCTGGGGTATCATACTGAGGACTTTGGGTTTAATCCCATAGTTCAGAGAGCATATGCTAGCCTTCATGGTATAATTTGGAGTGCAACATTCTTTTATTGATTCTAAACTCCTCTAGAAAGGACATGGTAAACTCTCTCATTCCCTTCACCGGAGTCTCTCTTACTCCTCTTTGTCTTGAACTAAGCCAGTTAAAATATTTAAGTTATCAGACTGGTTCCTGACACCATTTGACTTTAGAATGTGGATAGAGGGAGCCACAGAAAACTTTCTACCAGGAGAACAACATGATCAGATGGGTGCTTTAGAAAGATCACTGTTGCACAAATGAGCAGGGTGGGTTGGAAGGATATGAAAATGGACACAGGGAAGAAAGTTAAGAATGGATGAAACACGAGGAGGCTCTGAAGGCAATGGCGAGGAGAGATGCAGAAGATGTTGAGAAGGAAACATTACTAGGATATTGTACATGATTTAAGGAGGGTGGGGAGTCTCTCACAGCTAGCAAGTCCTCTCCTTTCTCACCTCAACCTCTCAATTTAAGGCTTCTGTTCAAATTGTCCCCCCTCACTGAAACTGCAGCCCACAGTGAAATTTTCCTCCCTCTAAACTAGTAGTTCTCAAAGTTTACTGTGTATCAAAATCACCTGAAGGGCTTGTTACCACACAGATTGCTGGGTCCCATCTTTAAATATGGAGCTTCAGAATTTGTTTTCCTGACAAGTTTCCTGCTGATGCTGCTGTTGCTTGTCCAACCACTGCTCTAAACTTATGACTTCTATGAAAGTAGGGATCATACTTGTCTCCTTCACAGTGTTGAGCAACTACTAGTCCCTTCATAAATATATGAAGAATGAATGAATGAATGAATAAATCAACATTTATCCTTACATTTGATAGTACGAATGCACTTTTTGTGCATTTCTCACCAAATGACTTTTGCAAAAACCAATGCCATAGCCTTAATATTGTGACAACAATGTACAGTCCATAAAGTAATAGAAATCACCATTTTAAAAAAATCATCTGAAATTTAAGTCCTTCCAAATAACTCTTCAGCAACACTTCTGTTAAAGTTCTTGAGTAACTATAATCTCTTTTGAATACCACCATTTATAAAGCTATTAAGGGAATCCATTATAATAAGGACTTTGTCTCTCATTTTCTTGGATGCTTCCTCCACTTCAGTCAAGTTGCAGATATTCTAATTCTTCCATTTCCTTTAGAAAAGCTGAATAAGCTACCCTAACTTTTATACCCATCGTTGTTTCAAACAAGCAAAGAATGGTCTAGTACTAAATCAGCATTGAAATTCTTGTTCTTTTATTTATTTATTCATTTTTGTTCCAAAATGAAGATTTTATTTTCAGGATTTCACCTTTATTAAGATAAGAACATCATTTTTAGAGTTGACATATCATGGCACTATTCTTTTCTTTTTCTTTTTTTGAGATAGAGTCCCGCTCTGTCACCCAGGCTGGAGTACAGTGGGGCGATCTCAGCTCACTGCAACCTCCGCATCCTGGGTTCAAGCAATTCTCCTGCCTCGCAGCCTCCCAAGTAGCTGGGACTCTAGGCGTGCACTACCACACCTGGCTAACACTATTCTTTAATAAAACAGAAAAAAGAAAGAACTCTCTAAATTTTTCCCACAATTAGTTTGGTGATATTAAAAAGTTAACCTCCATAAAAACCATTAGCAAGGAGAGGAGTTGAAGTCTTTCAGGAATTTGTAGAGTGATTCACTATTGTGTGACTACATTAAGTGATTAACCAACAACTCTTTATTCAGTACCTGCCGTGTGCAAAGCAGTCTGAGACAGATGGCACGAGAGACTTTTAATCAAATAGGGAAGACAAAACTATTGATAACTTACAGTGAGATAGCGTTTTAGTTGAGGAAACAAACTATTATGAAGAGAAAAAAGTCATTTTGTTCCCCCATAAAAGTACCCCTATGACCATTCTATCTGTCAGGGGGAAGCCTGAGCTGACAGCTTTCTGCCCTTCACTTGACACCTCTGCTTCAATACCAGAGCATTTCCACTTTGGTGTTTTGTATATAGACAATCTTCCTGTGATTTTTTTTTTTTTTTTTTTTTTTTGTAGAGATGGGGTCTTGCCATGTTGCCCAGGCTGGTCTTGAACTCCTGGGCTCAAGCGATCCACCTACCTTGGTCTCCCAAAGTATTGGGATTACAGGTGTGAGCCACCATGTCCAGCCCCTAAAATTTTATTTGAAAAAAAAAAAAAAAGTTCTGTTGCATTTTTAAAAGTTACAAATACTGTATAATATATATTATTCTCATATAATTAGTAAAGGATAAATAAATGTATCAATGGAAAAAAGAAACCCAGATTAAGAGGAATAAATTTTGTGATAGCTATATCCCCAGACCCAAGCCCCCAATCCATTGTGTAGTTGTAGGAGACTACATTTCCCAGACTCTCCCCTTTTATCTTTTTATGCGATTTTTTTTTTTTCCTTGATGAGGCCTCACTCTTAGCAATGATATGGTAGAGAAAATGCTATATGGGCTCATGTGGTTAAAAGTAGGTGTGACTTTTTTTTTTTTTTTTGTCCAAGCAGGCTGCCTGGATTTGTAAATAAAATTTCACTAGAACACAACCATGCCCATTTATTTTCAAGTATTGTCTGTGAGCTACAACTGCAGAGGCAGAGTTAAATAGCACAAAGCCTAAAACACTTACTATGTGGCCCTTTACAGAAAATGTTTCTTGACCCCTGTTCTAAGGAATGGAAGGAGACTGGGTCCACTGACATTATGACACCTGCATTATTAAACTGTTACATGAGCCAGAAAGAAATTATTCTTGTGTTAAGCCACTGAAAATTTTAGTTACAGAAGCTAGCAACATACTACTATTTGTTGAACACACCGTACTTGGAAGCTGGTCCAAAGATCTACATATTTATTAAAAGCGTGCCTATGTCTGGGAGACGAATAGTCATTGAAGTGGATGGCACAGCTTAGGGTCTTGTTCGTAGATTCTGGAAGAAAATTTCAAGTCTTAAAAGCAAACAAATGAAACATCAAGAAATTTAAAAGAGGTTATTCAGGCAAATCACTTATCTTAAGAAATAAAGTCAAGAAAAATACTTGGTGAGGTTGAAAAGGAATTTCTGCAGAGAAGGAAGCCACTGGTACAGTACACTTTCAAGGACATGGTGGGGCAGACTGGATTAAAATAGTTAGGGATGCATCTTCTAAGAGGAATAAAATACCTTGATCACATGATCTACCTAAAAAACAAGTCACAAAATAATACTTACCCTTACTGTGTGGGATGCAAATTTTTATTCTCTTCCCTTCCCGCCCCCGACATTCTATAATATTGCGCAAATATTATGCATGTGTTTTACGCTGGTCACCACGCCGTAAACCGAATCCACAACCCATTATTATGTTGCAACCTATGGTTTAAAAATACACTTCCTTACAGAGGAATCATATACTAGTTGAGCTGGAACTTAGATTTTCAGTCATTAGCCAAATTCTGAAAAGAATCCATGTAACAAACCCAGCAGTTTACAGCCATGGTTTTGTTTTTGACGTTTGTTGCTCCTTCCTTCTGGGGTCTTTCGTCTACATCTATGTAGAACGTTCTGACAATCTGCGAAGAGAAGTCTCTAAGGTCGTTTTATTTGTGGGTAAAGGAGGGAGGTACATGCGGTCTCTCCACCTTAATAGCTGGATCAATTAGGCTGGCCCCGGGGCGCAGAGGGATCCGAGTTTCTGAGAGGCACGTGCCAGCACCATTCGCCCGATACCTCCAGACCAAAGCCGGCCTCCCCTCCAGCCGAGCTCTTCCTTCCTAAAGGACTGGACATCCCCCTCCTCCAGGCCCACACCCCTCAGCCTCGGCGCCTAGGCCCCGCCTCTCCCTGCAGAACCCCTTCCCAAGCTGTACGACCAGGCCCCAACTCTGGGTCGAAGTACCTCTTCCCTGCCGGCCGAGGCCCCCCACCTTCTTCCGAACAGCCCCTCGCCCCTCCCGAAGGGGCAGCCGTAGCTCCCAGCCGAGCTCCCAGGCTGCTGACCCAGGTCCCTGACCCCGCCCCTGCCGGCCGAGGACCCCGCCCCTCCCGGTGGCTGCGGTAGCCGCTGCGCGCTGAGGCGCCTGCTCAGTGTGGGACGCGGAGCGCGAGGGGCGGCGGCGGCCGCTGGCGCTCAAGCATGGCGGCGACGGCGGCGTTGGGCAGCTCCTCAGGCTCGGCGTCCCCGGCCGTGGCCGAGCTGTGCCAGAACACTCCGGAGACCTTTCTGGAGGCCTCCAAGCTGCTGCTCACCTATGCTGACAACATCCTCAGGTGCAGGGCAACGGGGTCGGACGGCGGGTACCGGGGTGGGTGGGCCGCGGCGCCTTGTTCGGCCAGGGACTGGGGCGTCCGGCCTGAGCTTCAGAGGGCAGCGACGCCCGGACAGACCGGGACCTGGAGCTGGTTCTGCTCCTAATGTCCGAGCCCGCCGGCCAGGGGCCTCGGGACCCGGCCAAGTCCCATCCCCGCTCTAGAAAAGGAAGTTTCTTTGCAGTTGTGACTTGGCACCTGCAGTCGGGGTGCTGCGTGTGAATTGGAGTCCCGGAAGCGGGGTGGGCGGAGGAGAGGTAGGAAGGCGTGCTGCAGACACTGCCGCTCTTCTCGTCGTTTAACGGCCTCAGGTATCAGGACACAGCGGTAACCGCACCGCGCGTGTCATTCCCCCTGCGTGCATTTTTCGAGCGGAGTGGCTTACATTTCCACATACTTATCAGAAGTTACTCACTGACAAAGTGATGTTTTCGTCCCATGTTGAGACTATCCGAGTACTAAAGCATATGCTTCTGAAGTGGTGGGTTTTAAAATTTTTAATGTTTTTTTCCGCCCACTTTTGTTGATTGAAACATTATAGTATTTTGAAGTTACAGTTTTTATATTAATACCTGGATTGTACTATATAACATAACCCTTTAAGAATTCGTGGAAGTAATCGCCTTGGATGAGAGTAATTTGCTTCATTCTCCTTTCAGCAAAATTGCACTTCTAGAGGTCTAAGGGACCGTGTAGATTTTGGGAATTGGGAGGCAAGTTTGATTATTCATTTTGAATAAGTACCCACCTCAACTCTTCAGATCAAATGATGTGTCTTAACGGAGGGACATGGTGTAGGGGGGAGGGAAATGGAACTGAGGTTAAAGGAGCGCCGCTTGCTTTAGTGGTGTTACCTCATTTATCAGGTCACCGTGATTAATTAGGTTCTCTGTTCCCCTCAGCCCCTGGTGTATTAAGTGTTAGGTATATTGTCATGAAGTCTAAAAGGAAATTCTTCTCAGTTTCAAGGTTATAGGTTTCATGTGACCCAATTTTAGACATTAGTTACGTGTGCAGTTTTTAAAATCCATGTCAGTAATATTTCATTTAGGCAATGGTAATGATTTTTAAAGTAAATTGAAGGGAAAATATATTGAGCCCTTATTTTGTGGCAGATACTATGAAAGATGCAACATGTAGCCTGTTCACAGCTACGTAATTGTGACCTGTGTGGGGACCACCTTCCTGCTCTGTGACACCTTCTCAACTCACCTTTTCTACTCTTTGAGGCCTTACAGCTCTTCACAGTACAAGGATGCCAAGGGACTCCATAAATGAACTGATAGGCTGGATTCTCCAGAGCCCATTAGCTGAGACCACCTGGAAAGCCACCAGGCTATTTAAAACCCCACTAGTCAGAAAAGAGAGACTCACTTCTGCTTTAAATCTAGTGAACCCCAAAATGCTGAAGTTTAGTATGAGGAGGAAACCTTTGCATGCAAATAATGACATTTAGCATCATAATCTTCATTATGAGTGTTTACTAATGGCTTGTTTCTGATTTTCATTTTTGAGACGGAGTTTGCTCTTTTTGATAAGGCTGGAGTTCAGTGGCGCTATCTTGACTCACTGCAACCTCCGCCTCCCGGGTTCAAGATTCTGAAAGATGAGGGGTGTGGCAATGAGCACAAAGAATAGTGGACACACTGGAATAATGCTGGGAAGTTAAGAGTTTAAGAAAGCCTTCGTGCGTTGCTTTTCCAAGGATAGGAAAGAGGATATGATGGGTTTGAAGTCTAATGTCCCTACAGCCCTTTAAGTCTTTGAGGGCTTCAGGGTCAGGCCTTTGGTATCAGTCTGTGCACAAAACCACGGTCAGTTTACTCAACATACTTAATAAGAAAAAGAATTTGAGGAACTGGATGTGACTGTCATTGCTGGAGCCTGTTTGCAGTATTATTTTACTGAGAAAAATAGATTAATGTGAGGTCCAGAGATGATATAAAAATAAAATTGCTCACTGGGCACGGTGGCTCACGCCTGTAACCCCAGCACTGTGGGAGGCCAAGGTGGGCGGATTGCTTGAGGTTAGGAGTTTGAGACCAGCCTGGGCAACATGGCTAAACCCCATCTCTACAAAAAAATTAAAAAATTAGCTAAGCGTGGTGGCAGACACCTGTAGTTCCAGCTACTTGGAGGGCAGAGGTGGGAGGCTGGCTTGAGCCCATGATCATGCCACTGCATTCTAGCCTTGATGGCAAAGTGAGACCTTTCTCAAAAAAGAAAAAAAAAAATGCTCGCTAGAAACTAAAGAAGAAAATCTATATTGTATATCAGTAGTTAAATGGAAACAACGTGTATCAAAATAATAAAGACCAGTCAAAGTGGCTCTCCCACCTGTAATACCAGGGCTTTAGGACACCCCAGGTAGAAGGATTGCAGCCAGGGCAACACAGTGAGACCCCATCTCTTAAAAAAAAAAATTAGCCATGCTTGGTGGCTCACCTGTCGTCCTAGCTACTTCAGAGGCTGAGGCAGGAGGATTGCTGAGCCCAGGAGTTCTAAGCAGCAATGAGCTTTGATGGCGCAATGAGCTTTGATGGCGCCATTGCACTCTAGCCGGAGTGACAGAGCAAGACTTTGTTTTTTAAAAAACAAAACAAAAACAAACTATATGAGAACTGATGTGTATAAGAATTTTTAAACAATTGTGAAAGAAGGAAGAAACTAGAAAATTAGCCCAGAGAAAGACCAAGCATGTAGAGATCTGAAAGCTGTGAGGAAAAGAATAGATTAAAATAGCTCAAGCAGTTTTGAACCTGCAGGATATATCATCCTGGTGGTACTGACATGTTTATCAACCTGTGAAATACATTGAGTGTCAGGAAAAGATGCCTCATTTATCTAAAACTAGGTTTGATAAATGTAGGATTATTTTATAGTTCAGTTTTCTTAAGTGATAGAGAGGCTCACTTGTGAGACAGTGTAGCATGGAAGCCAGGAATGCTGAATGTTCTGCAGTGCACAAGGAAACTCCACTGAGAAAACGCCCCACATGTTAATGGTGCTAAGACTGAGAAACCTTAATCTAATACACAGAATAAAGAGTTGAGAATAAAATTTTCTTTTTATTTCACAACCATCTGTGATTCTCAAATTACATATAGTAACGAACAATGTTTTTGTTTTAATTTCCAATCCCTTATGGACCTATAACTTTTGTAAAATACACTGAAAATTTCATGGCAATATCAAATTGCTATATACCGAACATTCAATTTCTGTTCTCCTGGCTTCATTTTTATGCCCTTGTAAACAAACAAAAAATTTCTGTACTACTTGTGTATGGGTAGCAAATAATTTGTAGATTAGCACCAATCTGTGGACATTTTGAATAGCAAATAAATAGAGCTTTTGTCTCTGAATATTCTGTAATAAACTTCTATGATTTTTGAAATTAGGGAAAAGTTTAAAAACATTCATTTAGTATTTATGACACTTTGGCCAGTAGGCAATTGACTGGTGAAAAACAAATGCAAAATCTGTTAAAACTTATAAAATTAAAATATTTGGGTTTTGCTTTTGTTTTTACGTCAGAATACCTAGAGAACATGTGTAGAGAGGACAAAGTTGATAAGTCATTTGCTAGCATTTGCCTACTAACCATACCATACCCCAGGCAGATGGCTTCTTATGGAAGTACATCTTCCTATGGATCCTAGATACTGCCTCAGAATTCTTCTTAACATAGTACTTAAAGAACTCACTATCACTTTAAGGCAGTTGGTGTCAGATATGAAACTTATCATCCTAAACTATGTTCTGAGGGTCTTTTGAATATAATACTATGATTATCTTAACCTTACATGCTTTTAATGTTTTTTTAAACAATTCTGATTTATCAAAGTAATTAAAAATCTCAAACCAAAACTTTTCATGTGCTGGTTACTTGTCCCAAGTGTAGTATTCAAAATCTTAATTATGGTAAAAGAAATTTGTGTCTTCCTTTTATTGCCATACTGTCTGTGTCAAGAATGTGTCTTGGGCCAGGTGCGGTGGCTCACACCTGTAATCCCCAGCACTTTGGGAGGCTGAGGCAGGTGGATTACCTGAGGTCAAGAGTTCGAGACCAGCCTGGTCGACATGGTGAAACCCTGTCTCTACTTAAAAAATGCAAAATTAGCCGGGAGTGGTGGCACACCCCTGTAATCCCAGCTACTTGGGAGGCTAAGGTGGGAGAATTGCTTGAACGTGGGAGGCGGAGGCTGTAGTGAGCCTAGGTCACGCCACTGCACTCCAGCTTGGGAAACAGAGCAAGACCCCTCTCTCAAAAAAAAAAAAAAAAAGAATGTATCTTAAACTGAAGAGAAACCCCCCCATCTCAAAAAAATATATACCTTAAACTTAGCAGCACAGAATGTAATTTACTGTTTTTACTTATAGTAAAAACAACCATTGGTTTAGGGAAGAAAGAAAATCAAGTGACTATAAAGGTATACCTAGGTCATGTTTGTCGAAAGTAAAGTCTTTGAAGAACTATGACCTGGTTTTTTAATATATAATCAAACTTTTGTTTTTTGTCAGAAACCCTAATGATGAAAAATATAGATCTATCCGGATTGGAAACACAGCCTTTTCTACTAGACTCTTGCCTGTCAGAGGAGCTGTTGAATGTTTATTTGAAATGGGCTTTGAAGAGGTAAGTATGTTCAAGGATTTCCTCTCCCCTGTTCACGCACAAAGCAGTCATTATCATGTTGGTGAATAATTGAATAAGATAATGTTTTTTAATTTATCATTTTAGGAATCAGTAGAAGTAGTTATTTCTTCACTGATTGGACATTTAAAAATCACAGCAAGTATAGTTTAAAATTTCAGTAAAATATAACAACGCTCCACAGAGAAATTCTTACGAGTCTCAATTCTTTGGAATAAGGGTCAAACATGCAACCCAAGGACCAAATGTGGTTCACTTTAGGCTTTTAGCTGAAACATGATTTGTGAGCACACATGAATACTAATAGAGTCTAGCTACCTGTCTGTAGTAGGAAATGAAAAGAGTCTGAAGTAAACAGAAAAACTGAGTTCAGCTGCCACACAGAAGGGGTTTCTTCTGTGACAGGAGAGGAGTCTCAGTATGTTTTTTTTTTGTTTTTACTTCAAATGAATATTTTGGTGTTATCTTTTGGAATCTTGTGGTGTAGTTTAATTTTATGACACATCGAAAGTAGTTATTAAGATTCTGAATTTTCCTTATGTTTATATCCTTAACTAGTTCTCCTTTGTAGAGCATTGAAAGAACTTGAACAAGTTACAGAGACTCAGTAGTCAGTGGTCGTCAGAGTAGGCAGTCGTAGAAATTGTTAAAGAGGTAGGCTGAGCCGCTATGTAAGATTCACTTTCCTTCATGCCTCTCTGCTTCCCTCCCCAGGTTCCATTTCAGGCCCTGAAGTAACAGTAGTGAACAAAGTAGTAGATATAATCCCATCTCACATGGAGCTTACATTCTAGTAGATTAAACAGCCAGTAGATGTGAAAACAAGATGAGTGCAAAGAAGAAAATAAGACCAGGTAATAGAATAAAAAGTACTTTGCATGGCAGGCAGTGGTCAGGGAAGGCCTCTCTGAGGAGATGACATTTGAGCTGTGACTTGAAACATGTCAGGTACCTGAAACTCTCAGGTAAGAGTATTTCAGGCAGAAGTATTAATGTGTGTGAAGGATTTCCAGCAGAAGTAACCTTGAAACAGAAATAAGCTGCATAGGGAGGCAGAGACCAGGACACGTGGGGTCTTAAGGACTGCGGCAAAGACTTAGACTTTATTCTAAGTGAGATGAGAAGCCATTGGGAATTTTTTTTTTTTTTTTTTTTTTTGAGATGGAATTTCACTCTTGTTGCCCAGGCTGGAGTGCAACGATGCAATCTTGGCTCACCACAACCTTCGCCTCCTGGGTTCAAGCGATTCTCCTGCCTCAGCCTACCAAGTAGCTGGGATTCTAGGCATGCGCCACCATGCCTGGCCAATTTTCTATTTTTGGTAGAGATAGGGTTTCTCCATGTTGGTCAGGTTGGTCTCGAACTCCTGACCTCAGGTGATCCGCCCGCCTTGGCCTCCCAAAGTATTGGGATTACAGGCGTGAGCCGCCGTGCCCAGCCTGGAAAGTTTTAAGTAGGGAAAAATAGTTTTGAAGATTATTCTAGCTTGCTGTAAAGAGAATTCCTGGAGGTGGTGGGATGGGGACAAGGGATGAAGCAGGGAGACCGGTTAGAAAGCTTATTACATTAGTCTAAATAAGAAATGGTAGTGGTCTGTATAAAGTCCATGAAGGCAGGGCTTTTTGTCATTTCTGTTCCCTGTGTTGCCAGCTCCTGGAATAATGCTGATGCATTACAACTGTTAGGTACTCAATAAAGATTTGTTGAATTAAGTACTGATGGTGGAAATGGAGAGAAGTAGATGGATCCAGGATTTCTTTTTGTGGCAGAATCAACAGGACTTACTGGTAAATTAGATGTAAGATATAAGGGAAAGGAAGGAATCAGGGACTTACCTATGTTTTGGTTTAAGCAACTAATTGGATGGGAGGATCATTAATTGAGATAGAGAAGCCTTGGAGAGTAGCAGGTTTTAGGGGAGAAACCAACACCTATCTTTGGACAATTGTGACCAATTTGCTGTTAAATATTCAAGTAAAGATGTCAAGTAAGCAGTTGGATATATGAGTTTACAACCCCAAAGGAGAGATTAGGCGGGGGGTATAAATTATGGTGTCATCTGATTATAGATGATACACAGGTATCTGAACATAAAGAATTTAAGATTCCTTTTTCAAGGAAATGCCAATTTTCAAGATTCAGATTGGTTGGGAAAATTGAGTAAATGACAACTGAAGACTCTACCCATTTCTCGTGTCGAAGTGTCACATATTCAATAGAATTAGATTTGTCTTTCATTCACCAAATATTTGAGTGCCAAGTAGGGTAGCCAGCCATTCCAGTTTGCTCAGTACTGTCGTGGTTTTAGCAATGAAAGTCCCACATCCCAGAAAACCCCTCAGTCTCAGGCAAACCAGTACTGGTCACTCCAGTGCCAAATAACAGGCCTCACTGAGACTTGTAGAAGTATTTGATGCAAATGGAGTCACAATTTCAGAAAAGATTAACAGGTTTTGATATGACTAATTTATACTTAAAGTTTCTGTTCGGCCTTAGACATTGCACCTCGGGACTTGAACTCTACCACCAAAAAGAAAGTTGGTGGACTTTTTAAAGAATAATTATATGGATACATAATAGTTGTACAGTATGGGGTACAGGTGATATTTTGATGCAAGCATACAAATGTGTAATGAACATATGTGAGTAATTGGAATATCCATGATCTCAAACATTTATCATCTCTTTGTGTTAGAAACTTTCAAAATTCTGTCTTCTAGCTATTTTGAAATGTACAATGAATTGTTCTTAACCATAGTCACCGTATTGTGCTATAGAACATGAGAAATTATTCCTCCTATTTAACTATAATTTTGTACCCATTAACCAATCTCTTTCTATTGCCCAGTCCTTTCTATCCCTCCAAGCCTTTGGTAACTGCCATTCCACTCTTCTTTATTTTTTAAAATTTTTATTTAATTTTGTAATATCTTTTTACAGTCACTCTTTTCTTCTATGGGATCAGTTGTTTTAGCTCCCACATATGAATGAGAACACGTGTTATTTGTCTTTCTGAATTCTGGCTTATTTTGCTTGACATAATGTCCCTCCATTTCCATCCATGTTGATGCAAATGACAGGGTTTTGTTCTTTTTTTATGGTGGAATGATATTCCATTGTGTATAGATACCACATATTCTTTATCCATTCATCTATTGATGGACAATTAGGTTAATTCCATATCTTGGCTATTGTGAATAATGCTGCAGTAAACATAGGAATGCAGATACCTCTTCAATATGCTGATTTTGGAAAATGGTGGATAGGAGCCAGGACTAACTTACAGCTCCCAATTGGACTGACAGAACAGTGCCTGGAAACTCACATCGTGAACTTTTGCTCTGAGAACGACCACAGGAACATACCAGGAAAACCAAAAGAATTCACAGACCCTTTGAAAAAAGCAGCTTGCTGCTGCAAATTCCATGAGACAGAGGAAAACCTGTGAGTGCCCGAAGTGTGAGAGAGGGAAAGTCCACTGGGGAACTTGAAAATCCAGATCACGGGAGAAGGATTTAACCTTACTTAGAGCTGAAATGAATTTAGAGAGCTGAGCGAAATATAAAAGTAGAACAAGCAGCGAGAAGAGCCTGCAGGCACTCCTGGCCACCAAGGAAGCCATTTCTGACTTTATCTCACAGGGGTCCTTGGGGAGGGCTGCCAGTGGAATTGGGGAAAGACCACAGGGAGAAAGAAACTTGCAGCTGAACACGGATTTTCCTGTTCCATGTGGAGGGGAGGTGGCACATGGGAAATGCAGATACTGCAGATACAAGCACAGAAGCCAAGGCAGACGGAGAGGGGTGAAGCCTGAAAACCCTGATTGCTTTCTCAGTGGGGAGACTTGTAGCCTGGGGCAAAATCTCAGCCCTGCATACACTGCCTGGATATAAACGTGGTGCTATTGGTGGGGCATGGTGGGAGTGAGACTGGCCCTTCTGGCTGCGTGGGAGCTGGGTAAGGCCTGTTATTGCTGGCTTTCCCCCACTTCCCTGGTGACCTGTATGACGCAGCAGAGACAGCTGTAATCCCCCCTGGAAACATAACTCCATTGGCCTGAGAACCACACCCCCATCCCCCACAGCGGCCACAACAAGCCCAACCCAAAGAGAGTCTGCGTCTGCGCTCAGACATGCCTGATAACGCTGCCTTCACCTGATGGTCTTTCTCAACCCATCCTGGCAACTGAAGAGAAAAGACATAATCTCTTGGGAACTCTATGGCCCTGCCCACTGCCTGAGAAACCCAAATACTTATCCAGGCAACCCTAGGGCAAGCTTATATCTTCTTGATACTACCGCAGCTGATGCTGTCTTGAAAGCATCACCTTCTGGCTGGAGGCCAACCAACTGAAACCATTACAGCAACTCCTTAAAGAACAACTCTGCCCCAAGAAAGGAGAAAACAACAGCTAATCCACCACCTGTAACATCCTGGCTAACCAGAAGTCCTGAGTCCGACTGCATGACAGCTTTACTGCCAGCACACCTGGAATTCAAGAAAACCAACACACTAAACAAAACTACAACCAAGGTCCCACACAGAGTCCACTTCACTCCCCTGCCACCTCCATCAGAGTTGGTACTGGTATCTATGGCTGAGACTTGAAGACAGATCACATCACAGGACTCTTTGCAGATACTCTCTAATACCAGTTCAGAGCCCAGTAGCTCTACTGGGTTGCTAGACCCAGAAGAGCAATAACAATCACTGCAGTCCAGCTCTCAGGAAGCCCCATTCCTAGAGGAAGGGAAGAGCACCACATCAAGGGAGCACCCCATGGGGCCAAAGAATGAACAGCAGCCCTTGAGCCCCAGATCCTTCCTCTGACATAGTCTATACCTAAATGAGGAGGAACCAGAAAAACAATTCTGGTAATATGACAAAACAGGGTTCTTTAACATCCCCAAAAGATCCCACTAGCATAGTAGCAATGGATCCAAACCAAGAAGAAATCTCTGAATTGCCAGAAAAAGAATTCAGAAGGTCAGTTATTAGGTTACTCAAGGAGACACCAGAGAAAGATGAATACCAACTTAAAGAAATTTAAAGAGTGATACAGGATATGGATGAAAAAAAATCTCCAGAGAAATAAATAATACTAATAAAAAACAATTACAACTTCTGGAAGTGAAGAACACACCTAGGGAAATGCAAAATACATTGGAAAATTTCAATAATGGAATTGAACAAGTAGAAGAGAACTTCAGAGCTCAAAGACAAGGCTTTCATATTAACCCAATCCAACAAAGACAAAAAAGAATTTTAAAAATGATCAAAGCCCCAAGGAAGTTTGGGATTATGTTAAACGACCAAGCCCAAGAATAATTAGTGTTCCAGAGGAAGAAAATACATCTAAAAGTTTGGAAAACATATTTGACGGAATAATTGAGGAAAACTTCTCTGGCCTTCCTAGAGATCTACATATCCAAATACAAGAAGCTCAAAGAACACCTGGGAAATTCATCTCAAAAAGATCATCACCTAGGCACATAGTCCTCAGGTTGTCTAAAGTCAGGACAAAGGAAATAATCTTACAAGCCCTTAGGCAAAAGCATCAGATAACCTAAAAAGGAACACCTATCAGATTAACAGCAGATTTCTCAGTAGAAACCCTACAAGCCAGAAGGGATTGGGGTCCTATCTTTAGCTTCCTTAAACAAAATAATTGTCAACCAAGAATTTTGCATCCAGCAAAACTAAGCTTTATAAATGAAGGAAAGATAGTCTTTCAGACAAACAAATGCCAAGAGAATTTGCCACTACCAAGCTAGCGCTACAAGAACTGCTAAAAAGGAGCTCTAAATCTTGGACTAAAACCTCGAAATACACCAAATTATAACCTCCTTAAAGCATAAATCTCACAGAACCTATAAAACAATAAATAACATAATGGAAAAAACAAAGTATTCACACAACAACTAGCATGATCACTAGAATAGTACCTCACATCTCAGTACTAACATTGAATGTCAGTGGCCTAAATGCTCCACAGAATGTCAGAATGAAGAAGAATTTGCCAACCATGTATTCTCTGTCTCTAAGAGACTCACTTAATACATAAAGACTAACATAAGCTTAAGGTAAAGGGGTGAAAAAAGATATTCCATGCAAATGAAAACCACAAGCCAGCAGGAGTAGCTATTGTTAGACAAAACAGACTTCAGAGCAACAATTAAAAAAAGACAGAGGGGCATTATTTAATGATAAAAGGGCTAGTCCAACAGGAAAATATTACAGTCCTAAATATGTATGTACCTAACACTGGAGCTCCCAAATTTATAAAACAATTGCTACTAGACCTAAGAAATGAGATAGACAATAACACAATAATAGTGGAGACTTCAGTACTCACTGACAGCACTAGACAGGTCTGCAAAATTGGCATAGAAGGGACATACCTTAAGGTAGTGAAAGCTGTGTATGACACACTCACAGCCAACAGTGTACTGAACAGGGAAAAGTAGAAAGCATTCCCCCGAGAACTGGAACAAGACAAGGATGCCCACTTTCACCACTTCTATTCAACATAGTACTGGAAGTCCTAGCCACAGCAGTCAGACAAGAGAAAGAAATAAAGAACATCAAAGTTGGTAAAGAGGAATAAACTGTTGCTGTTTGCTGAAGACATGATCATATACCTGGAAAACCCTAAAGATTCATCCAGAAAGCTCCTAGAGCTGATAAATGAATTCGGTAAAGTTTCAGGATACAAAATTAATGTACCCAAATCAGTAGCACTATTTGTACACCAACAGCGACCAAGCTAAGAATCAAGAACTCAACTCCTTTTACAATCGCTGCAATAAAATAAAATAAAATAAAATAAATAAATAAAATAAAATACTTACGAGTATACCTAACCAACCACATGAAAGACCTCTATAAGGAAAACTACAAAACATTGCTGAAGGAAATCATAGACAACACAAACAAATGGAAACACATCCCATACTCATGGAAGGGTAGAATCAATATTGTGAAAATGACCATACTACCAAAAGCAATCTCCAAATTCAATGCAATTCCCATCAAAATACCATCATCATTCTCCACAGAACTAGAAAAAACGGTCCTAAAATTTTTAAAAGCAGATTACATCGCCAAAACAAGACTAACCAAAAATCAAATCTGGAGAAATCACATTACTTGACCTCAAACTATACTACAAGACTATAGTCAACAAAACAGTGTGGTACTGGCATAAAAATAGGCACATAGACCAATAGAATAGAATAAATAACTCAGAAATTACAGCCAAATACTTACAACCAACTGATCTTCAACAAAGCAAACAAAACATAGTGGGAATAGGACACCTATTCAGTGGTGCTAGGATAATTGGCAAGCCACATGTAGAAGATTGAAACTGGATCCTCATCTCTTATACAAAAATCAACTGGAGCTGTATGAAAGACTTAAATCTAAGACCTGGAATCATAAAAAATTCTAGAAGATAACATCAGAAAAACCGGTCTAGACATTGGCTTAGATGAAGACTTCATGACCAAGAATCCAAAAGCAAATGCAATAAAAACAAAGATAACTAGATGGAGCTTATACTGAAAAGCTTCTGCACAGCAAAAGAAATAATCAGCAGAGTTAACAGACAACCCACAGAATGGGAGAAAATCTTCACAAAACTAGGCATCCAACAAAGGACTGATATCTAGAATCTAGAAGGAACTCAAACAAATCAGCAAGAAAAAAAAATCCCATCAAAAAGTTGGCTAAGGACATGAATAGACAGTTCTCGAAAGAAGATATACAAATGACCAATAAACATGAAAAAATGTTCAACATCTCTATCAAGGAAATGCAAATCAAAACCACAGTGTGACACAACCTTACTCCTGCAAGAATGGCCATGATTAAAAAATAAAAAAATAACATGTTGGTGAAAAGGGAACACTTTTACACTGTTGGTGGGAACATAAACTAGTATGACCCCTATGGAAAACAGCATGGAGGGTCCTTAAAGAACTAAAAGTAGATCTGCCATTTGATCTAGGAATTCCTGTACTGGATATCTACCCAGAGGAAAAGAAGTCATTACATGAAGAAGATACTTGCACACGCATGTTTATAGTAGCACAGTTTGCAATTGCAAAAATATGGAATCTATCAGTCAACAAGTGGATGAAGAAAATGTGGAGGCCAGGTGGTAGTGGCTCATGGCTGTAATCCTAGCTCTTTGAGAGGCTGATGTGGGTGGATCACCTGAGGTCAGGAGTTGAAGACCACCCTGGCCAACATGGTGAAACCCCATCTCTACTAAAAATACAAAAATTTGCTGGGCATGGTGGTGGGCACTTGTAGTCCCAGCTACTCAGGAGGCTGAGGGGAGAATCACTAGAACCCGAGAGGCGGAGGTTGCAGTGAGCTGAGATCATGCCATTGCACTCCAGCTTGTGTGACAAGCAAAACTCTGTCTCAAACAAAAAAGTGGAATACTATGAATACTACTCAGCTATAAAAAAGAATGAAATAATGGCATTTGCAGCAACGTGGATAGGATTGGAGACCATTATTCTAAGTGAGGTAACTCAAGAATGGAAAACCAAACATTATATGTTCTCACTTGTAAGTGGGAGCTAAGCTATGTGGATGCAAAGACCTAAGAATCATACAGTGGACTGTGGGGACTTGGAGCGGGGAAGAGAGTGGGAAGGGTGCGAGGGATAAAAGACTATACATTTAGTCAGGTGATAAGTGCATCAAAACCTCAGAAATCACCACTAAAGAGCTTATCCATGTAACCAGACACCAACCCCTTCCCCAAAAACCTATTGAAATAAAAAAATAGAATTAAATAAAAGAAATTTTAAAATGCTTAAACATTTAGCACAAGAATTTTTTTAAAAAAATTAAAGATCATTTAAAAATGATTACCTTTTTTTGGATATGTGCCTAGTGGTAGGATTACTGGATCATATGGTAGTTCTATTTTTAGTTTTTTTGAGGAACCTTTATACTCATTTTCTTAGTTTACATACTAATTTGTATTCCCACTAACAATGTATAAAGACTCTTTGCATCCTTGCCAGCATTTATTTTCTGTCTGTTTGATAATAGCTATTTTAACTGGAGTAGGATAATATCTCATTGTGGTTTTGATTTTCATTTCTCTGATAATTAGTGATGTTGAGCATTTTTTCATACACCTGTTAGCCAATTGTATGTCTTCCTTTGAGAAATGTCTATTCAGATCTTCTGCTCATTTTTATTTTTATTTTTATTTATTATTTTTTGAAATGGAGTCCCACTTCATTGCCCAGGCTGGAGTGTAGTGACACAATCTCAGCTTACTGCAGCTTTCACCTCTCAAGTTCAAGTGATTCTCCTGCCTCAGCCTCCTGAGTAGCTGGGACTGCAGGTGCACGCCACCATGCCCAGCTAATTCTTTTGTATTTTTAGTAGAGATGGGGTTTCACCATGTTGACCAGACTGGTCTGGAACTCCTGACCTCAAGTGATCCGCCCACCTTGGTCTCCCAAAGTGCTGGGATTACAGTCGTGAGCCACTGCGCCGACCTCTTTTGCTCATTTTTAAATGAGATTTGTTTTTTGCTATTAAGTTGTTTCAGTTCCTTTTATAGTCTGGTTCTTAATCCCTTGTCATTTGAATAGTTTGCGCATATTTTCTTTCACTTTCTAGTTTGTCTCTTCACATTGTTTGTTCTTTCCTTTGCTGTGCATAAGCTTTTTAATTTGATGTGATATCTTTTGTCAATTTTTGCTTTAGTTGCCTGTGTTCTTAAAGTCTTACTCATGAGGCCGGGCGCCGTGGCTCATGCCTGTAATCCCAGCACTTTGGGAGGCCAAGGTGGGCGGATCACAAGGTCAAGAGATCGAGACCACGTCTAACACGGTGAAACCCCATCTCTACTAAAAATACAAAAAATTAGCCGGGGTGGTGGCGGGCGCCTGTAGTCCCAGCTACTTGGGAGGCTGAGGCAGAATGGAGGTTACAGTGAGCCAAGATCACACCACTGTGCTCCAGCCTGGGCAACAGAGTGAGACTCTGCTTCAAAAAAAAAAAAAAAAAAAAAAAGTCTTACTCATGAAATCTTTGCCCAGACCAATTTCCTGAAGTGTTTTCCCAATATTTTCTTCTAGTAGTCTTATAGTTTAAGGTTATACTTTAAGGTCTTACACTTAAGTCTGTATTCTGTAATCCATCTTTTTTTTTTTTTAGATGGAGTTTCGCCTGTTGTTGCCCAGGCTGGAGTGCAGTGGCACAGTCACTGCTCGCTGCAGCCTCTGCCGGGTTCAAGTGATTCTCCTGCCTCAGTGTCCCAAATAACTGGGATTACAGGTGTCCGCCACCATGCCCAGCTAATTTTTTTTGTATTTTTAGTAGAGACGGGGTTTCACCGTGTTGGCCAGGCTGGTATTGTACTCCTGACCTCAGGTGATCCACCCACCTCGGCCTCCCAAAGTTCTGGGATTACAGGCCTGAGCCACCGCACCTGGCCCATCTTTTTTTTTTTTTTTTTTTTTTTTGAGATGGAGTCTTGCTCTGTCGCCCAGGCTGGAGTGTAGTGGTGCGATCCTGGCTCACTGCAACCAGTGAGGTTCAAGTGATTCTCTTGCCTCAGCCTCCCGAGTAGCTGGGATTATAGGCACCTGCCACCACGTCCGGCTAATTTTTATATTTTTAGTAGAGACAGGGTTTCGCCATGTTGGCCAGGCTGGTCTCGAACTCACTACCTCAAGCAATCCACCTGCCTCAGCCCCTCAAAGTGCTGGGATTACAGGCGTGAGCCACCGCGCGCAGCCTCTAATCCATCTTGATTTGATTTTTATATGTGGTAAGATACAGATGGGGTCTGGTTTCATTCCCCTGCCTATGGATATCTAATTTTCCCAGCATGGTGGGCTTTTGAAAATGGAGTATGACCCTAAGACCTATCCCAAAATTTTCAGCTGTATATTAAAATTCTGGATATTTTTAGGCCCACTTGTCTCTGAGGCTGCATTCTTTTTTATGACAGTTTCTGAGAGTGACGTTGAAATGAAAACGATTAGGATCCAAATGGATATGTGACCCTACAGTTTATCTCAGTGGAGTAGTTTTCCACCAGGAGCCATATCTGCCCCCTCCACCTGCACCTCTTTCTTCAGCCTGTTAAAGATGAGCATAGGAAATTTGCTAGGGCAATTGGGTTGTTTTATTGACTGGACGATATTTTCAGCATTTAGTGGTCAGGGTCAGGTTTGCTACATATCCTGTAATAAGAATTGTCTCAACAAAAATGCCTTGAGAAACAAATTTGTTAAATACTAGAATTCTTTTTGATTTCTTTTTTTTTTTTTTTTTTTTGAGACGGCGTCTAGTTCTGTCGCCCAGGCCGGAGTGCAGTAGCATGATCTTGGCTCACTGCAACCTCTGCCTCCTGGGTTCAAGCGATTCTCCTGCCTCAGCCTCCCGAGTAGTTGGGATTATAGGCGCCTACCTCTGCGCCCAGCCAATTTTTGTATTTTTAGTAGAGACGGGGTTTCACCGTGGTGGTCAGGCTCATCTCAAACTCCTGACCTCATGATTTGCCCGCCTTGGTCTCCCAAAGTGCTGGGATTACAGGCGTGAGCCACCGCACTTGGCCTCTTTTTGATTTCTTAAAATATTATTACATCTAGTGCATTAAGCTTATAATTTTGTCCATTTATGATAATAACAGTGCTGTTGGTTAAATTTTTTGATATAGACACTTTGGCCATAATTGTATCTTCTTTTAGAACTGGTTGTAAAGAGACTGAAGGGAAGGGAGCATGGCATGAGCAGCATATCTGTCCTACTGGGGCCCTCTCTGAGTTGTGGACTGAGACCTACATCTAAATAACCTGTCATGCTTTTTTTCCTTCTCTGTCCATGGAGTTGTTTGCCTTTCTCAGTGCTGTTCCAGTAATAGTTTGAGATCAGATGCCTTCATATTTGGTTTTAAACCAGATGTCTGGTTTCTCTTCCTAGGCCTCCTCCTAGATATGAGAAGATTCTTTCTAATGTTGAAAAAGTCGTTGTGTTACAATTTGTGCCAGTCATCTAATCATTACAGTTGTACAAATGTTCTTTGCTCATTGCCTTCAACTATTTGTGCAAGCTCATGGGTTTCGGTCTCTGTTCAGTTGAAGATGGAGTCATTTATAGCATAACAATTAAGGTCGTGGAGTCTGAATCCCTGCTCTGCCAGTTGTTCTGTGGCTTCAAGCAGGTTGTTTAACTTCCCTGAGCCTTTGTATTTTCATATAATAAGTGAGTATTGGCCGGGCGTGGTGGCTCATGCCTATAATCCCAGCACTTTGGGAGGCTGTGGTGGGTGGATTACCTGAGGTCAGGAGTTTGAGACCAGCCTGACCAACGTAGTGAAACCCTGTCTCTACTAAAAAATACAAAAATTAGCCAGGCGTGGTGGCGCATGCCTGTAATCCCAGCTACTCGGGAGGCTGAGGCAGGAGAATTCCTTGAACCTAGGAGGCAGAGGTTGCAGTGAGCTGAGATCACACCACTGCACTCCAGACTGGGCAACAAGAGCAAAACTCCATCTCCAAAAAAAAAAAAAAAAAAAAAAACAGTGAGTATTAATCTAATACCTACTTTTCAGGGTAGTTGTATTACTTGACATAATGTATTTAAAATGCCTAGCATTTTGCTTTGGGAGGCTAAGGTGGGAGGATCATTTGAGGTTAGGAGTTTGAGACCAGCCTGGGCAAAAGATTGAGACCCCTGTCTCTCCAAAAAATAAAAAAAAAATCATCCAGGTGTGGTGGCATGCACCTGTAGTCCTAGCTACCGGGAGGCTGAGGATGGAAGATCGCTTGAGCCCAAGAGTTTGAGGATATAGCTTTGATCACTCTGCTGCACTCCAGCCTGGGTGACAGAGGGAGACCCTGCCTCAAAGAAAAAAATGGCTAGCACAGTACTTAGAACACACAAAGACAATACATTGTAGTTGTCTTTTTTATAGCAATTATGAATCGTACATGGAGCTTGCTGGTCTAATCCAGCTTCTTAAAAAGGATTCAGATGGAATTGACCTTCATGTCATTGAATAATGTCTTGTTCAGGTGATTCCTGTAGGTCTGCCATCACCAGGGAAATACAGTAATATTGTCAATTTTAGAGTTTAATTTAAATGCTCATGATCTGCAGGTCTGTGTACTGCATGCTGTTGCAACTCTTTTTTTTTTTTTTTTTTTTTTTGAGACTGAGTCCTGCTCTGTTGCCTAGGCTGGAGTGCAGTGGCGCTATCTTGGCTCATTGCAACCTCTGCCTCCCGGGTTCAAGCAATTCTCCTGCCTCAGCCTCCCAAGTAGCTGGGATTACAGGCACCTGCCACCACGCCGGGCTCATTTTTGTATTTTTGGTAGAGACAGGGTTTTGCCATGTTGACCAGGCTGGTCTCGAACCCCTGACCTCAGGTAATCTGCCCATGTGGGCCTCCCAAAGTGCTGGGATTACAGGCGTGCACCACTATGCCCAGCTACAACTTTTTATCTCGTTTGCGGTTGGAGAAATTACTGTTTTTAACATTGTTTCTTTTCAATACATGGAAATTTGATCAAATACGTTGTCATTTCATTTCACCTTTTTTCTTGTTTTGTAATTTACTGTTTTACATTATAGAATTTGTTGTAGCATTTTATTTTAAAGCATTCTTAGCATATTTATAGGTATTCTTTAAATGAATCACTACTCAAATACATGATTTTTATTTCTTCTGTTTTGTTTGGATTACCTTCCTGTGACTGTTAACCATCCATAGTTTTGGATTGACTATCAGGGTGTACTTTTTGTTATCTTGGAAAAATTGGTGGACCGCATACACAGAATTCTAATCATGTAGCTATTCTTTAAAGACTCAGATTAACAAGATTCAGAGGTTGTTAGATAACTTCTTGTTGGTTTTGTGTGACCCTGAATTCTTTTCTATGGCTGTATCTCTGCTGTCATTATTATTTCACAGGGAATTTCATAGAGAATAGTAGTATCATATACTATTGCAGAGAGGATAGGAATATGCATTTTTGCAACCGTTATGAGGCCTTCTGACTTACTGTTTCTAGAAGATCAAATACTTTTTCCTGAAAGTCCTTTGAACCACATTAAATAGGCTAAGGATTAAATGCCAAAAAGGAGATGAATTTTTTTTTAATTTTCTGGTTTATGTTTAGGCATTATTTACCTTAGGCTGTATTTAAAAAGAACCATAATGGTAAGAATACAGTATGATTTTAGAAGCATGCATTCTATACTGTTGGTTTCATTATATGTTTCTGTGTGTGTGTGTGTGTGTGTGTGTGCACACACAAAAGAATGACTACATAAAGCAAAGGTTCACATTTTTTCTAATTTTATAAATTCCAGGGAGAAACACATCTCATCTTTCCTAAAAAAGCTTCAGTGGAGCAGCTGCAAAAAATTCGTGACCTGATTGCCATAGAGAGAAGTAGCAGATTGGATGGCTCAAATAAGAGCCACAAAGTAGAGTCATCTCAGCAACCTGCAGCCAGTACCCAGCTTCCTACAACACCAACTTCAAATCCCAGTGGGTTAAACCAGCACACAAGGAACCGTCAAGGGCAGTCATCAGATCCACCATCTGCTTCAACGGTAATATTAGAATTAAACATTCTTTAACTGTTTCTTTCAAAGTGTTGAAACAGCAAAAGCTTTGGAATGTGTTATGATTTATTCCTGAATTTATGCCCCATATTTTATTCTTGGTTCTTATAATTCTAAAACATCCAAATTTCTTCAACTCTTTAAAAAATTGTCAAATTTCCTCTGCTGCATTAATACTTCTGATCTAAATTGTACCTGCTGTCATTCACTGTGGGGGTTATTTCCAACAGCACAACCATTATCAATACCTTAATTCAATAAAAAAGCTTCTTTAGGTTTAAGGTAATTAAGAATGCATTAATTTAATGATAGTGGATGCTAGCAAATTAGTGAAATTTTGTTATTGGTATACACCATATATACTTGTGAAGATCTAAAGTCAAACTTACAGGCATTCTTGATAAACTGAAATGATTCCATTTGATAGGAAATTATCCTGTTTACAAAAATCTCTTTTGACCAAGGTCCTTACGTATTCTTCTCCTAAGTTTTTACTGTCAGAAAAATTCTTCTGATATTTCTGTAAGTCTAACAAGCACCTCAACGGATTTTTATGCCTCTCCCTGAGATCATGTGCATTCCATTTTGAATACCTTAGGTCTTCATCAGTTTTGCAGTTAAGGTTGGTACAGTTGCAGAAGCTCACTTAACATCTTTCTTGGCTTTTAACACCTTTTCTTAGGAATTTTCCAATTACAGTGTTAGAATATATCTTTTAAGATTTCGTACTTTATCTTTTTAATTGCAGTATTACAGTTTAAAATGCACATAGTTAATGCAAAAAAGCTTGCAAACATTTTATTTGACAAAATATCTCTTTCCTGGGCTAAGTAGTGTTTTGTTAGTGTCCTGACTCAGGAAAGCCATTCACATTTTCTGAATCTTGTTTAAACTCCTTTTCTTTCTTTTTTTTTTTTTTTTTCTTTTTTTGAGACAGAGTCTCATTCTGTCCAGGCTGTAGTGCAGTGGCAAAATCTTGGCTCACTGCAACCTCTGCCTCCCAGGTTCAAGTGATTCTCGTGCCTCAGCCTCCTGAGTTGCTGGAAATAAAGGCACGCACCATCACTCCTGGCTAATTTTTTCTTTTTTCTTCTTTATGAGATGGAGTTTCATTCTTGTTGCCCAGTCTAGAATGCAATGGCGTGATCTTGGCTCACTGCAACTGCTGCCTCCCGGGTTCAGGAGATTCTATAGCCTGTGCCTCCCGAGTAGCTGGGATTACAGGCACCCTCCACCACACCTGGCTAATTTTTTGTATTTTTGTAGAGACGGGGTTTCTCCATGTGTGCCAGGCTGGTCTCAAACTCCTGACCTCAAGTGATCCACCTGCCTTGGCCTCCCAAAGTGCTGGATTACAGGTGTGAACCACCACACTCACTTTTAGTTCTTAACCTTACAATTCAGATATAGTTCCAGGTATTTAAAATCCTGTCAGTCACCAGAAAGCCTCTAAACACTACACTAAAAACGGAATGTCATTCTATTGTCAAAACACATTCTAGTGTAGAAGAAAATAAACTTTCTCAAAGATATATGCTATTAGTAGGCTAGTATATATCAATTCTTACTACTCTAGTCCTTCAGACAAAACATTTCTGTATTAAAGAAGTTGAGAGAAATTAGAATGAATCTTGTTTTTCATAGACAACTCTTGATTATTTGTGGGTCACTGGAATATATATATTTGTTTAAAGTATTTTGTTAATTATGCTTTAATCATTGGTTGTTATACTACAGAATTTGACAGTTTTCTTCTACATTGCCCATTTTGAGTGGAGATACTGAGAATTAAAATGTACTAAAGTCAGGGAGCCAGAGAGATATTTTTTAAAGCATTTAACCTGTGTATAAACTAGATAAGTCCTAGTGAACTTATAACTGTTTTTTTTTTTTTTTTGGTTTAAACTGTATCAAGTAAAATGTTGATGTATGAGTCAAGATGATAGTCACTGATGTTGACGTTTGCCTGTAAGCTTTTAAGAGACAAAATACTGGAATATATTGATATTCAATAAATGATGATAGTGGTGGTGATTGTTGGAAAGTTAATCTTGCTACTTTTTCTGGACATTTTATGTTAATAGAATTATATAGTATGTAATCTTTTGTTTCTGGCTCTTTGTGTGACATTTTTGAAGTTCTTCGTATTGTAGGATATATCAGTATTTTGTTCCTTTTTATTGTTGAATAATATTTCATTTTAAGGATATGCCACATATTGTTTCCATTCATCAGTTGATAGACATTTGGGTTGTTTCCCATGTTTGCCTATTATGAATAATGCTGCTGTGAACATTCCCATACAAATTTTTGTGTAGACATATGTTTTTATTTCTCTTGAGTAGATTCCTAGGAGTGGAACCACTGGGTTGTATGGTAAGTTTATATTTATGTTTTTAAGAAATTACCAAGCTGTTTTCCAAAATTATATCATTTTACTTTATCATCAGAAATACGTGAGGCTTCCCATTTCTTAGTATCCTCACCAACCATTGTTACTGTCTTTTTTAGTATACCCATTTTAGTGGTTGTTAAGTAGTATTTCATTTTGGTTTTAATTTTTATTTCCCTAATGACTTAATTGATTTTCAAACTTGCTGGTTGTACATGCTAAGTGTTTAGTGTTCCTAATGGGAGTAACTTTCTGATAATCCTTTATTTTTATACCCATTGCCTTCCAAAAGCAGATTCAAAACAGCAAGGACAGTTTTTCAACGACATGGTACCTCAGAATGTTAGAAGCATTATGTTTCCAGCTTTGCAACTTTATTTAGGTTGAAAATGTGATTCTGAAGTTTAATATGCTTAAAATATACATTCAGTACTTTTTACTCAGCTAATCTAAATGTATGCTTTTATTTAGCACATGACTACTTTGAGTATGTATATGAAATTGTTAGGAACTTTTCATCAACTCTTTATCACTCTAGAAATTACTGCCAATTTATATATGGGTATGTGTTTAAACCAATTATCATAATTTGTGATTATTTCATTGAAATTATAAGTCATATATTATCAGATAATGATAAATAATAAAACAAGCTAGTTAATTTTAAAACTAATTTTATCTCATAAACCAACAATAAGGCAACCTCTTAGTCTTAGTCTAGATCTGTGTGCAAGCTTCTTTTTTGAGATGGAGTTTCACTCTTGTTGCCCAGGCTGGAGTGCAATGGCGTAATCTCAGCTCACCGCAACCTCTGCCTCCTGGGTTCAAGTGATTCTCCTGCCTCAGCCTCCCTAGTAGCTGGGATTACAGGCTACCATGTTTGGCTAATTTTTGTATTTTTAGTAAAACAGGGTTTCACCATGTTGTTCAGGCTGGTCTCGAACTCCCGACCTCAGGTGATCCACCCACCTTGGCCTCCCAGAGTGCTGGGTTACAGGCGTGAGCCACTGCGCCCGGCCTATGTGCTAGCTTTGTAAGAGAAGAAACCTATTTGAGCATAAAATTTAAACATCCACTTTCTTTTTCATGAACCTACCACTCTTAAAAGTTAACTAATACCTACATGCCCTTTGATAGGGGATTACATTGTAGCCTTATATCAGCATACTTAGCGTCTGTTAAAAATGAAGATGTGGTCTGTTTTGACATGAATAACATTATTATATGGAAAAAAGGTAAACTGAGAATTCCAAAATTAAACAACATATGTTGTCTGTATATGTGTAATATTTTGATTTTTCTTATTAGAAATAGACACACACACATACATATATATATGTTCATTTTTTTAAAGGTTTGGTAGGCCATACACAGACATCTTAACCATAATGTACTCTGAGTGATGAAATTATGGGTGCTTTCATATTATTTATACTATTCAGTATTTTCTGAAATATTTTTGAAGCAACATGTATTACCTTTGTAAATAGAAAAGTTTTTCTTTAAATGAATAAGTTACATATGTATACATATGTAACAAACCTGCACATTGTGCACATGTACCCTAAAACTTAAAGTATAATAATAATAAAATTTAAAAAAAATTAAAAAAATAAATAAGTTTATTGAAGTCACAAGTTGTTTAAAACATTTAAAATAACAAAACTTTTTTGTCTAGAAACAGGTTCTAAATTTTAAAGCCTCAAAATAAAGCGTTGCATAAAATTAAAGAGAGGGCAAGTAGGCTCAAGCCTTGATTTGTTGTGTGTGTGTGTGTTTTGTTTTGTTTTTTATTTTTTAACTAAAGAAGTGAATTTGCTAATCTAACTTCCACTGATTAATTCCCATGATTTGACAAAATTATACACATTGTACTTTTTTTCTTATGAAGTCTTAAATATGTCTCATATCAGAAATCAAAATAATTGGAAGTATGACTAGTGAAGGAAAAATCTCTTTGATCTAAAACCAAAAGATTTCACATTTTAAACTTCCATTTGTACTCTAAGTAACTTTAGTCTCTCAATTAACTGCTGCCTTATGTAGCATTAGTACATGGTTACCCAGCTGCTGTAATCACCATGTAATCAGCAACCTTCTATTTTTATGACTTAGTTTTTTCAGAGTTGTGCCAATGAATATGTAAAGAAATAAGGCAAGAAAATAAACTTTATTGTTTAAAATATTTTTAGTGCCATTAAAACTACAATGAATGAGGTAATTTCCAGATTGAAAAGAATTAAATTGAAAATAAAAATACTCTGGATGAATTCTTACCTTCTTGGTAAATGAATGTCTGCATTTAAGAAAAATAAAATGAGACACTGTAAGTGCTTCATTTTAATATGAATTCTTTCAAATAAAAATGGAGACATTTCTTTTTTTTTTTTTTTTCTGTTTCTATACTAATCCTAGTAAAGGAGCATATTTGTTTCCATGGCGAATTCCCCGGACTTGTCACCACCAACTCTACATTTCTTTTGTCAGCTGTTGCACCCATCTCTTCTGTAGTGGAGGCAACATGTCTGCTCTTAATAAAGGCCAGTTGCTCCTCTCTCCCTGTATCCCTTCTCCTCTGTTCACCATGGAATCTTGGTGCCCCATCTTGGACCTGTTCTTTTTTGGGGAATCTTCCTAGTGGCATTTAAACCTTGTTTTAGGCCAGTTTTCATTTAAGGTTGTTCCACTGGCATCACATGCAAATTTCCGAACATAATTCCAGGCTGGCTGAATCAAAATGGAAGAGGGGTGAAGTTTGGAATCTACGTTTTTAACAAGCAGGTTAATGTTTAAGAGCTTTACATTTAAGCTCTCCTATCTTAGAAACAAGGCGACATACAAATATCCCTAGTCCTCCATGCCCTGTCTTTCTCACTTCCTCTTTCCAGTACTCATTGTTGCATCTTTATTTCTTACATACTTTTCTAGTGGGTCTCCATACTTTAATTACACGCTCTATCAGTAAAAATATTTTTGAACACATATTGTCAATATATTTTTTTGTTCATTTGTTATATGTTATATACATGTACTACTATGACAATATACTGTACACATTATAAAACAATGTAAAGAGGATCTAAATAGTAAATAATATGTTTAATTCAAAAAAATTTATTTATTTATTTTGAGACAGGGTCTCGCTTTTTCGCTCAGGCTGGAACGCAGTGGCATGATCACAGCTCACTGCAGCTTTGACCTCCTAGGCTCAAATGATCCTCCCACTTCAGCTTTCCCAGTAGCTGGGACTACAGGTGTGTGCCCCAAGCCCAGCTAATTTTTCTTTATTTTTTTGTAGAGATGAGGGTCTTGCCACCTTGCCATGTTGCTCAGGGTGGTCTGGAACTCCTGGTCTCAAGCAATCCGCCTGCCTCAGCTGCCCAAAGTGCTAGGGTTATAGCCATAAGCCACCATACCCCACCAAAAAATTTATTAATACTATATTATCTAATGAATGTATACAAATCCATATTTAAAATAGTCTTGATAATTTTGAATTTAAGGGGCTTTGTTAGGTCGCATTAGACTGTTAGTGATTTTCTTTTTTGCACTAAAATGTAGCTGTTGAAGTGCTTATGCTAAAAAAGCAGATGATGTGTTTGCCCAGCCATTTTCTCTTTGTTAATGTGTGCTTTTATTATTAGTATTAGCCTCAGGGCCTAGAGTTCTTTGTAATCTTTTTAAGCTAGATTGAGGGTTAATTTAGTTAAAACGATATAATCTGTAATTCCACTTAACCCAGCACATTTGAACTGCACAACTTTGTCACATGACAGCTGCAGAAGTAGGAGTGCGGGTGCCA
Source organism: Hylobates moloch (assembly GCF_009828535.3). Classification (NCBI taxonomy): domain Eukaryota; kingdom Metazoa; phylum Chordata; class Mammalia; order Primates; family Hylobatidae; genus Hylobates; species Hylobates moloch. Next base: position 103,588,037 of record NW_026652283.1, read on the forward strand.
CTGTTAACCCTTTGACTTTATGACATTTTTTTCTCTTACCTCAGGGTAGCTTCTCCAGTTTGTGAGGGAGGCACTGTTAATTCAGATAGTAAATATTATTATAACTTAATTGTTTTACTTGTCGGACAAAATATAAATAGAAATTCTCATACTTTCTATCCACATCCTCGTGGACCATCTCGTACAGCTCGTTTGGTACAGATTAGCCAGCCCACTGTTGCACATCAGTTGTATGACTCAGTCTCTTGCAAATTGTTTTCCTTATTAATGCTATTGTTAGACTGTATTCTTACTATGATCAGTGATTTCCATGTTGCCAAATTTAATTGACTTTTTTCAGTTGGTTTTTACCATTTGGTAGTCTTTTTTCTTTTAATCTCAAATTTTTATTAATAACCTTGGAACAAATACATTAATATTTCCTTATAGTCATATAGTATTATATAGTTTTGAAAGAACTTTCATGTATACCAATCGAACCCTTACAAGAGCCCTGTGAGGTAGGCAGGGTAGGTGTTACTTTCCTACTACTATTGAGAGCAAGGCTAAGAGGTGAAGTAAGGTCACATAGTTGGTGAATGATGGAGCTAGGACTAGAACCTAGGCCTTTTGACTTGCTGCCTCCTCAGAACATTCAAGTAATGATATCCTATGCTATATAACAAATATTTATCTCCTATGATGTTGATCAGGTCTATTTTTATACATTTTACCTGTTTTTCTATTATCTTTCCCTAATATCAAAAAACTCTAAAACTGATGAGACATTTGAGACATTTCTTCTCTGTTACTGGACTTTTTCTTAGATATATCAAACACTATCCTAAGATGAAACTTCTGTTTTGAGGATCCTTGGCTATAAATTCTAAATTATGATATGAACATTTATTTTACAAAATTCTGCAAATAGATGTGGAACTTAAGAAAAACAAAACAGGTCTGTTTATATTCTCAAAAGTTTTGCCATCTTTCCAAATATGACTTTAAGATGTGTGTAAGAGGAAAACAAGGAAAGTGTTCAGTAATATTACAGTGTTGTTGGGAAACCAATGCAGAGTGCACATAAATGCAAGTCACATCACATCACACTAGTTTGTTTTCTTTGTTGGCCTTTTAGAGGATGGAGAACCATTAGTGTCTTACTTTCACGTTTGATCCCATCTTATATGTGATATCCTCAGCAACTAGCTAAAAACGTGATCTGAATTATACCAATTGGAGGACTCAAGCAGCAGTGATCAAAACATATATGTATGTGGTAAAAAGGAAGAAAACACTTGTTCTTCAGTGGTTTTGCCTAGGTCCGGTGTAATTACTTATCAAAACAAATTTTAACCTATGGCATCTCTGTTAAATTTAGAAATGTGAAATATGGTAGAGTTATCAACTTGGAATACAAGACTAAAACTGTAACTGACCCAAAACTACCTGTCAAAAGCACAGAAAGCTCAACAGGCATAAAAACTAAGGAGTAAAACCCAACTGTTCTGGCACAGAGTGAAAAACAGCAAATGCAAACCATCAGGTTAAAGTGAATCACAAAACATTAGGCATGTAGCGAATGTTTCAAAAATGTGAAAATGACACTGAGCTGTATTACCAGGAATGATATTTTTTAAATTCCAAGTATGGTCTTTTACATTTAAGAACAATGGAGAGAAACAAGCCTATGGGGTAGGTGCAGAAAATGAATGGGATTTAGAAAGGCAGTTCAGGCCGGGCGCGGTGGCTCACGCTTGTAATCCCAGCACTTTGGGAGGCCAAGGCGGGCGGATCATGAGGTCAGGAGATCGAGACCACAGTGAAACCCCGTCTCTACTAAAAAATACAAAAAATTAGCCAGGTGTGGTGGCGGGCGCCTGTAGTCCCAGCTACTCAGAGAGGCTGAGGCAGGAGAATGGTGTGAACCCGGGAGGCGGAGCTTGCAGTGAGCCGAGATTGCGCCACTGCACTCCAGCCTGGGCGACAGAGCGAGACTCTGTCTCAAAAAAAAAAAAAAAAAAGGCAGTTCAGCTGGGGAATTAAGGAAGGCCAAGAAACAAATATATTCAAAATGGATTTAGAATCTGTCCTCTAAATCCACCCTTTCCAAAAATGTTTCATAAATTGAGAGATTTGGTAAAAATAAAAAAGCTAGTGACAATAAAAGTGGCTACATTACCTTATAAAATAAAATATTTAAATGTAGATTAGAAATTATGCTGTAAAAGATAAATCTGCTGACCAGGCTGCGGAACCTGAAACTTAGGTACTGCTGTCAGTGATAGAAGGCAGAAAAGTGTCTCAAAAACAGAATTGCCATATAAGAACTCAACATTAATGAAACTATTAAGAAACAAGTACTTAACTGTTTGTAACTGAAGCCTAATGAAAAACATAATTTGTATGTTTACTAAAGAGATCTAACAGTTTTAACTAATATGAAAAATACTGCAGTCTTTTAAGGTAAAATGAGAAGATCTAGAATATTCTAGTTAAGTATATTGGGCTCAAAACCAGGTTTCCTTTTGAAATGCATCTAGACTAGACTATAATTCCTTACATAGTATCATTGTCTTCATCCTCTTCATGTTTTTCTCTTCAGTGGGTTTGCTTCATTGGCTGTGTTCTATGACGAAACCATGTTGGTGGTAATAAGTATGTTTTTGGGCCCAATCATTGAGGGATTGGTTGGAACATTTTGAACTGCAGTTGTTGCAGGAACTGGTTTGACAGGTGTGGACTGAGAAGGTGGAATCTGTACTGTTAAATCTTTGGCTTGTCACTGACATTGGAGTTGAAACTTTATTTGGGACAGACACTGTTTGTGGGGTCGCTATAGTAGGAGTGGTAGGTTTGCTACTAACAGCACCAATAGTTAATCGTGGAACTAGTCTCCCTTGGTTAGGCCCCTTTTTAATTAAGGACTTCAGCCTATAGTTTGGAGCCGTTAAGCAGTATCTATCAGGTGGGAGTCTAGGTCTTGCATATGGCTTAATCAGTGGCAAAGGGGTTTGATTTTTCTGCCTTGGAATATCCAGTAAGAAACGTCTTGGGGGAAGAGAGGTAAAAGATTGGTCAGCACGACACTGGATTGCCAGTCTCACATCATCTGCATCAACATTAGGTTTCTTAGCATGGCTTGAATAAATTTTTGCATCATCCAGAATTGTAGTCACATTTCGGAAAGCAAATTCCAAAATTTGATTTATAACCTTTGGTTTGTAGTCTTTGATTCCCATATCTTTCAAGATCTGTGCCATCACCAAGGCATCCCTAGGAGCGTTCTTGAGAAGTGCCATCTTGCCCGATTCCATGTTATCCAGCCACTCGTTATCCAGAGAGAGAGCCTATTGGTAGTCTTTAACTTAGTTGGTCAGTTCATGGTTTTTCTCCTGCTGCAAGTGGTTCAAGTGCTGACCCAGTTGCTCATATTAAAAAAACAAACAAACAAACAAAAAACACCTGTGAAATGAATCATCTCTAATGTGTTTTTTTCCTTTTCCAAATACTCTTGACTTCATAGTACAGTCACCAAAACTTACAGATTTTATTTCCTAAGTTCTTTTCATATCCATTTGCTTTTTTTTCCTACCGGTTGTAAAACTGTCCTAATTTAAACCACCAGCGATCTTGGAGTTCTGCAGTAGTCCCCCATGGGGTCTTCTGATACCTGCTTTCTCTACATAGTGGCTAAAGTGATATTCTGAAAACAGATCAGATCGTTTTACTCTTCTTGCTTAAGTCTCTTTAATGGCTTATCATTGCAATGAAAAGTGACCAGAAAGATCTTTATCTCTCCACCACTTTCCCCTTAGTTCCCTGGGTACTAAATACTGATCTCTCTGATCCTTCAAAATATGCTAAGCAATCCCCAGCTACCTTTGTGCTGTTCCTTCTGACAGGAATGGTCTTTTCCTTCCCTTTTTGTTAGCTTCTTCTCATCCTTCCTATTCTGCCACAAAGAAGTTCAGGTTCAAGGACCTTGTTGTAAAGTCTCATTTTATGCTATATATTGGCTTAATAATATTTATCCCTATGATTAATTTTTAACCATTATATCCCCAGCACCTAGCAAATAAAGGATAAATAAATATTTGAGTAAATGAACATTGTTTATCAGTACTTGCTTGTTTTTGTATCCATAGACTACTTGCTTTTTGAGGGTAATAGCCATATCTATTTTGGTCTCCATTATTTTTCCAGTATCTAACACATTCACACACAGACAAATATTTTTGAGTTACTGTGGTGGTTCTGTTATTATTTGTTTAATACCTTTTCCCCATAGACCTTAAATTGATCATGTCTGTCTTGTGCACACATTCCAGTGCTTAATACAGTGCCTGACATGTAAGTATTTGGTATTGGTTTTTTGTTGTTATCGACCTGTCTCTACTTTGCAATATGCACATTTAACCCATTCACATTTATTCTAATTGCTAATATGTTTAAACTTATTTCTGATATCTTATTTTGTGTTGTCTATGTTCTTGCTTTTTTTTCTTTTCACCCTGTTTTGTTTAGATCAAGTTTTTTTCTATAATAGGTTTATTCCTTTAAGAGTTAGGAAGTTAAATATAATCTTTTTAGTCTTTTAATTGTTGACCTGAAATCTGTAATGCAAGTTTTTAATTTTATATTTTTCTGCCAACATCTTACCATAAGACAAGAACCTCTGTTCTGCTCCCTTCCTCGCTACCTTTTTTATGAAAAAAATTGAGATTTTGCTTTCCAATTGTGATTATCTATATCAATCGAAACTTGTACTGGTGCTTTTATTTAGATCCTACTCCCAAGTATGTATTTATTTTTAAAAATTTATGTAGGCTATATATATTTTTTGGCTATAGTAACTTTCCTAATAATTCTTTTAGATAGGATTTGAGAGTGATATTCTTTCTGTATTGTTACATATCAGAAAATGTATTTATTTTGCCCCTGTACGTGATTAGTTTGACTGGGAATGAATTCTGTGTTCCTAATCATTTTCCCTCAGATTTTCAAAAAAAAAATTGCTTTATTGTTTCCAATGAAATATTTGATATCAAATAATTTTTTCTTTGCGTGTAATGTTTCTTCTTACTTGAAGACTCTTAGGATTTTGTTTTTAGCCTTGCTATCATAAAATGTCACCATTATATGCCTAGTATTTGTTTTTGTTTTGTTTTCCATACATACTAGCTCTTCAGCTATGAGAAATTTATTTCTGTTATTTTTTTGAGCAGTTGCCTTCTTCCATTGTTTTTACTGTCTTTCTGAAATTTCCCTTAACTGGATGTGAGAAGTTTTGGATTTATCCTCAATGTCTATTTGTTCTTTTTATCCTCATTCTCAGAAAATGCCTTTGGTTACTAATTGACTGATCACTCTTTAGCCGTGTTTATTCTACATGAATAAGAAGAAAGAGGGATGCTTTCTTCTTTATTTTATATGATTTATTTTCTATTACTTATTACTTTATTTTTGAGACTACATTGTCCAGGCTTGAGTGCAGTAGGGCAATCACAGCTCACTGCAGTCTTGACCTGGGCTCAAGCGATCTTCCCACCTTAGCCTCCTGAGTAGCTGGGACTACAGGCACACAACACTACGCGTGACTACTTAATTTTTTTTTTTTTTTTTTTTTTAAAGATAGGATCTTGCTGTATTTACCCAGGTTGGCCTAGAACTCCCGACTCAAGTAATCCTTCCACCTTGGCCTCCCAAAGTGCCTGGCTTCTTCTTTATTTTAATGTTTAAATTTTTATATCTAACCAGGCGCAGTGGCTCACGCCCATAATCCCAGCACTTTGGGAGGCTGAGGCGGGCGGATCACAAGGTCAGGTGTTCGAGACCAGCCTGGCCAGTATGGTGAAACCCCGTCTCTACTAAAAATACAAAAACTAGCTGGGCATGGTGGCGGCACCTGTGCTCCCAGCTACTCGGGAGGCTGAGGCAGGAGAATCACTTGAACCCAGGAGGCAGAGGTTGCACCGAGCCAGGATCTCACCACTGCACTCCAGCCTGGGCAACACAGTGAGACTCTGTCTCAAAAAAATAATAATAAATAAATAAAATTTTTATATCCAAGATCTATAGTTGAGTCTTTCTCTGAATATAGTATACTATTAAAAGTTTTTGAAGTTTTTTCTGTATTTGCTGTCATTGCTACAGGATTAGTTCTTCTGATACTGATTCTCATGCATCTCCCCCACAGTTGTTATAGATCCATATGTATTTGGGAGGTCCTGCCAGCTTGTCTGTGAATACTGCATTTGCTTCTAACAGCTGTGGAGAAGGGCAGTACATGCTGCACAATGGGATGTACCAGTGGCAACAGTTCTGAGCTTGGTTACTCCCCTTTCCTTTTGTGACTCTAAGCATGCACACTCACTGCTCAGAAGCAGACCTCTTTGTTGATGAGGTGACAAGGAGGGAGAAGCCAAAATAATTAGCTGTTCCTCCAGACTCCAGCCACTCTCCCTAATGCTTGCTCTGAGGACACTTCCTATTCTGTAGATCCTGTGGCTTCTCTGCTCTTGGGATTATTTTGGAAAGTTTTTTTACATTTCATCACCATCCTCTCTGGAGGTTTCTTCCTTTAGCCCTTTCATATTTGCCTTTTCTCTTTCAGGAATTTCTCAAAATTCCTGATTCTTTAAAAGCACACCTCTTTTGCTACTGCTGTACATTACAGGGATTTAAAGTGGAAGGGGCCATTAGATGCATAGGTCAGAGCTCTGTATTGATCCACGCTTGTATTCAAGAATTCTGCATATCCTTTTTTAAATATATCCTTAATAGTATTTACAAAGGGAAAAAAATAGATCTTAGGCTCTGACACAAATGTGGCTGTCTCCTAATACTGATGTTATGAAGTTTATGGGTATAATTATTGTATTTAAGTGAATCCATACATTCCCTTCTATCTGTAAAATCATAAAACCACAGTGTTTTTTATTATATATTATTTTTGTAGCATATAGTGAAAAGTTAATTTCAGTTTTTTTTTCCTATTAGGTTACTGCTGATTCAGCCATTCTAGAAGTTCTTCAGTCCAACATTCAGCATGTGCTGGTCTATGAAAATCCTGCTCTTCAGGAGAAAGCATTGGCTTGTATTCCAGTCCAAGAACTAAACAGGAAATCACAAGAAAAGTTATCAAGAGCTAGAAAATTGGATAAAGGTAGTAGCTTTACATAATCATTTATTGCTAAATGTAGATCATTGCTAAATAAACAGAAAATAGTGAAATACAACTGACCCTTGAACAACATGGGTTTGAACTGCATGGGTCCACTTATATGTGGATTCTTTTAAACCTAATGTGGATTCACAGGATGCAAAACCCATATACGGAGGGTCAACTCTTTATATACATGGATTCTGCAGGGCTGACTGTGAGACATGAGTATGTGTGGATTCTGGTATAGGTGGGGGTTCTGGAACCAATCCCCAGCATATACTGAGGGACAGTTGTAGTGCCTTTTGCTGTTATACATTGTTTTACAGTGTTATACATTATAAATATTTTACCTATTTCAATTTGAATTTTTTAAGAAGTACAATAATAGTATAATTTTATTGCATATACCTCATGGGCACATATCACCTTTTTTTTCAACTTTTTAATTGAGGTAAAATACATATAACAAAATTTACCATCTTACCCATTTTTAAGTGTACAATTCAGTGTTATTAAACATAGTCATAATGTTGTTCAGCCATTACCACCATCTATAGCTTTTTTTATCTTGTAAAACCGAAACTATACTCATTAAATAGTAATCCTTCCCCAGCTTCCAGCAGCGACTATTCTACTTTGTCGCTGTGATTTTGACTATTCTATCTTATATGAGTAGAATCATACAGTATTTGTCTTTTGGTGACTGGTTTATTTCACTGAACATAATGAATCTCAGGGTTCATCCAGTGATATGGTTTGGCTCTGTGTCCCCACCCAAATCTCACCTTGAATTGTAATCCTTATAATCCCCATGAGTCAAGGGTGGGACCAGTTGGAGGTAATTGAATCATGGGGGTGGTTTCCCTGATGCTGCTCTCATGATAATGAGTGAGTCTCAGGAGATCTGTTGGTTTTATAAGCATCTGGCATTTCCCCTGCTTGCACTCATTCTCTCTCCTGCTGCCCTGTGAAAAGTTGCCTTCTGCCATGATTGTAAGTTTTGGGAGGCCTCCCCAGCCATGCAGAACTGTGAGTCAATTAAACCTCTTCTTTATAAATTACCCAGTTGCAGGTATTTCGTCATAGCAGCATAAGAACAAACTAATACATCTAGGTTGTAACAGGTTGCAGGATTTCCTTCTTCTTTTTTTTTTTTGGCAGTTTTTACAGTTTTATTTAAACACAAAACATGCACATGAGCTGTCTACTCATTTTCTTCGCTGTGCAGCCTGGCATTGGGGTTGGTGACTCTGATGGCCAGCTGGGTGGCTCTTTTCATGATGGCTTTGCAGTTCTTGGAGGAAACACTGTGAGCAATCTCAGCACAGTAAGATTTGTTGCACATCAGCAGCACTTCAAGCTCCTTGACGTTGTGGACCAGGAACTTCTGGAAGCCACTGGGCAGCATGTGCTTTATGTTTTTGTTGCTCCCATAACTAATGTTGGGCATCAAGATCTGGCCCTTGAATCTTCTATGAACCCTGTTGTCAATACCTCTGGGTTTCCGCCACTTACACTTAATTTTGACATATCGGTTAGACTGGTGCTGGATGAACTTCTTGGTTCTCTTTTTGATGATCTGGGGCTTCACAAGGGGTCTGAGGGTGGCCATGATGCTGAAGAGGAGATGGCTGCCACCTGTGTAGGCAGTGCTGAGGAGGAGAGAGCTTCCTTCCTTTTTAAGGTGAATAATATCCTGTTGTATGTATATATCACATTTTGCATATCCATTTATTCATTCATTCATGGATACTTGGGTTGTTTCAATATTGTGGCTATCTTGAATAATGTTGCTATGAACATGGCTGTTTAAATACTTTAGTCTGAAATCCGGGTTTCACTTATTTTTGGTATACACCCACAAGTGAAACTGCTGGATCTTTTTGCAATTCTATTTTTAATTTTTTGAGGAACCACCATACTGTTTTCCACAGTGACTGTATCATTTTACATTCCTGCTAACAGTGCACAAGTGTTCTAATTTCCCGTTTTTACCAACACTTAATATTTTCTGATTTTTCAATAGTAGCCATGCTAATGGGGATGAAGTGGTATGTCACTGTAGTTTTGATTTGCATTTTCCTAATTCATGATATTGAGCATTTTTTTAATGTGCTTATTGGTCATTTGAATATCTTCTTTGGAGAAATGTTTTTTTTTTTTTTTTTTTTATTATACTTTAGGTTTTAGGGTACATGTGCACAATGTGCAGGTTTGTTACATATGTATCCATGTGCCATGTTGATTTCCTGCACCCATTAGCTCGTCATTTAGCATTAGGTATATCTCCTAATGCTGTCCCCGCCCCCCCCACCCCCCACCCCACAACAGTACCCGGAATGTGATGTTCCCCTTCCTGTGTCCATGAGTTCTCATTGTTCAATTCCCACCTATGAGTGAGAACATGCGGTGTTTGGTTTTTTGTCCTTGCGATAGTTTATTGAGAATGATGTTTTCCAGTTTCATCCATGTCCCTACAAAGGACACGAACTCATCATTTTTTATGGCTGCATAGTATTCCATGGTGTATATGTGCCACATTTTCTTAATCCGGTCTATTGTTGTTGGACATTTGGGTTGGTTCCAAGTCTTTGCTATTGTGAATAGTGCCGCAATAAACATACGTGTGCATGTGTCTTTATAGCAGCATGATTTATACTCCTTTGGGTATATACCCAGTAATGGGATGGCTGGGTCAAATGGTATTTCTAGTTCTAGATCCCTGAGGAATCGCCACACTGACTTCCACAATGGTTGAACTAGTTTACAGTCCCACCAACAGTGTAAAAGTGTTCCTATTTCTCCACATCCTCTCCAGCACCTGTTGTTTCCTGATTTTTTAATGATGGCCATTCTAACTGGTGTGAGATGGTATCTCACTGTGGTTTTGATTTGCATTTCTCTGATGGCCAGTGATGATGAGCATTTCTTCATGTGTTTTCTGGCTGTATAAATGTCTTCTTTTGAGAAGTGTCTGTTCAGTCCCTGTTTGCAGATGACATGATTGTATATCTAGAAAATCCCATTGTCTCAGCCCAAAATCTCCTTAAGCTGATTAGCAACTTCAGCAAAGTCTCAGGATACAAAATCAATGTACAAAAATCACAAGCATTCTTGTACACCAATCACAGACAGAGAGCCAAATCATGAGTGAACTCCCATTCACAATTGCTTCAAAGAGAATAAAATACCTAGGAATCCAACTTACAAGGGATGTGAAGGACCTCTTCAAGGAGAACTACAAACCACTGCTCAATGAAATCAAAGAGGATACAAACAAATGGAAGAACATTCCATGCTCATGGGTTGGAAGAATCAATATCGTGAAAATGGCCATACTGCCCAAAGTAATTTATAGATTCAATGCCATCCCCATCAAGCTACCAATGACTTTCTTCACAGAATTGGAAAAAACTACTTTAAAGTTCATATGGAACCAAAAAAGAGCCCGCATTGCCAAGTCAATCCTAAGCCAAAAGAACAAAGCTGGAGGCATCACGCTACCTGACTTCAAACTATACTACAAGGCTACAGTAACCAAAACAGCATGGTACTGGTACCACAACAGAGATATAGATCAATGGAACAGAACAGAGCCCTCAGAAATGATGCCGCATATCTACAACTATTTGATCTTTGACAAACCTGACAAAAGCAAGAAATGGGGAAAGGATTCCCTATTTAATAAATGGTGCTGGGAAAACTGGCTAGCCATATGTAGAAAGCTGAAACTGGATCCCTTCCTTACACCTTATACAAAAATTAATTCAAGATGGATTAAAGACTTAAATGTTAGACCTAAAACCATTAAAATCCTACAAGAAAACCTAGGCAATACCATTCAGGCCATAGGCGTGGGCAAGGACTTCATGTCTAAAACACCAAAAGCAATGGCAACAAAAGCCAAAATTGACAAATGGGATCTCATTAAACTAAAGAGCTTCTGCACAGCAAAAGAAACTACCATCAGAGTGAACAGGCAACCTACAGAATGGGAGAAAATTTTTGCAACCTACTCATCTGACAAAGGGCTAATATCCAGAATCTACAATGAACTCAAACAAATTTACAAGAAAAAAACAAACAACCCCATCAAAAAGTGGGCAAAGGAGAAATGTTTATTCAAGTCTTTTGAACATTCTTTTTAAAAACTTTTTTTTAACCTGAATATGTATTTGCAGTTTAATTATTGGTGTGTGAATATTTTTAGGTAAAGTAGAACTTTAGCCCACAGAATATATGATAGCATCATTAGTGAATTTAAATTAGTGAATTTTAATGTGAATCTAACAGAAACCATATTCAGAATTAATTCATATGAATAGGCCATTGACTCAATTTTATTAGTAGAGAGACATTATTTATTGATTAAGAGTAGGTTTTGGAGTCAACTGTCTTTGTATAAATTCAGCTCTGCTGCTTCCTGTGCATCATTCAGCAAGTAATTTAATCTCTATGACTCAGTTTCTTCATGTAGAAATAAGAATGATAATTTTTAAAAATAAATGAAATAGTAACATGTAAAAGCTGGGCATGATGTACTGGATAATAGGAACTGAGGTAAACAGGCCTTTCATGTAAGGTTTTATGCTAATCTAGCTAGGAATTAATCTAACTAGAATTGTTTTCATGTTTGCTATAGCCGTAGATGTCAGAGGCTTCAAATTCTTCCAGTGTTCTTGTCATCTCCCCAATTGTCTTTAGGCTTCCCTAAGAACTCCTCCCTAGAGTCTGCATTTGTCCTGCCTGGTGTTCATTTAGTTGTAATCCATTGTTATTATACTGGAGCCCTATTGGTGTGATGGTAAGGTATCAAGGAGAAGGTTCTGTAATCTTTTGATTAAATCTCAGTTATTTTAGTGGGCCTATATCTCTGGGCCTGTGCCTTTCACAAGTGTTTGTTAGCCTTTTTACCCCCATAGGTGAGACAAGAAGGCTACAAGGGGCTGGAGTCAGGGAAATATATGTCCTTCCCCCAGTTCAGAGAAGACTCTGGTAAAATCTGTTTCCCTGGAGAGTAGGCCTTAATTGTGAAGAACACTCTGGGTATACATCACAATTCTTACTCTTCCTGTCTTTTCTAGGGCCACAAAGGATTTTTCTTGGTTCTTCATTGTGAAAACCTGGTGGGCTTCCTGCAGACAAAATGCACAAAAGTGTGGGGACCTCTCCCAAGACTGAATTTCTTACCAAGCTAGTCCATACTCAGCTTCCAGCAGTTTGTCAAAATTGCTATTTAAATGTCCTTACCAGTTTATGGCTCTAGTGACTTCTGTTCCATGTAAGCAGATTTTGGCTGTGATTCTCTATATTTGTCTATCTTTTTGGATCTTGGGGTGATAGTTCACTCTGTGACCTCAGTTCTCTAATGGGTTCAAGAAAAGTCACTGATTTCAGTTGAGCTTTTTATTGTTTTAAAGGTGGGAGTATTAATCTCTGCTTGGTAGAAACTGGAAGCTGAAACCAGAAATCCCTCTGAAGGCTTAACTATGTGTGTCTCTTCCTTTTTTGACCATTTGATCAATTTTCACATATGTCATTTTTATGTTTTGCTACCCATTGTATTTTGGTAATTTTTGTCTTTTTAAAAATATTACACTATGCCATTTTTAAATTTTTGATGACTGGCATGGGCCTTAGATTTACTTCTGTTACAGGCCTGCTAACCTTAAGACAGTTGTTCTGTTCTTGTATTAACAGTTTTTTTCCTGTGTGTACAATAAGAATGCTTATTAATATGTGATTATACAGGCCCTGTCCAGCTTCAGAGTACTGTGGTCCTTTATATGATGGCTTATAGAAATGCCTGTTTATCAGGTACTTACTGAACATGTTTTGTGTTTGAGTCATTGGGCTGGGCCCTGCAGGGGAGAGACAGTATAATAATATAGCCTTGCCTTAAGAAGCAGCTGAATAGAAGATGAGAATTCAAATATACAGATCAACTGAGTGTAAAGCAGAGTCCAACAAATGTAATGTATAATTTTTAAAACATTATGTTGTAGACCAGCCTGGTCAACATGGTGAAACCCCATCTCTACCAAAAATACAGAAATTAGCTGGGCTAATTTGCGATTGCAGATGCCTGTAATCCCAGCTACTCGGGAGCCTGAGGCAGGAGAATCACTTGAAACCGGTAGGCGGAGGTTGCAGTGAGTGGAGACAGTGCCACTGCACTCCAGCCTGGGCAAAAGAGCGAAACTCTGTCTCAAAAAATAAAAAAAAACCATTATGTTGCTAAATGAATAAACTTCAGTGAGAAATAGCATAGAGACAGAATGTTCCTGTTTGTGTCCATCATATTTTCTCTCTCTAGGCAAATAACAACCAGGAAATTGCTCAAGGAGCAAAAATCGACAATAAAGAGCATTAGTTAGGTGAATGTTATGTTTATCCTGATGCATTTGTCCATCTGTCCTCACAGTGGGAATGGTCTTATCAGTGGACCAAGAATCCTTCAAGTCCATTAGCTAAGACTTAAAGTTCACTTCCCATAAAAATCTACTGATGTTCCCTGCTAACATTTGCTCCAGCACTTTTTCTTTCTAATTATATAGTACAGGGGTTGTAGAAAATTTGGGAAATAGGGAGAAGATAAACTATCAGTAACTTCATCACATTGGAGTATGTGTATTTAAGATCTATGTATATATTCTTTCACACTTAAAAAGTTTTAATTAAAATAGGAAAGAAATGACAGCAAAATCAGTAAAAGATTGGGCTTTTTTTTTTTAAGATCACGAAGGATGAGTGGGATTTATAAAATATGTCAAAATACATACTAAGGGATTGGGGATTTTCTTGCAAGTGTAGTGATCAACATGCATAGAGGCAGAGAAGGACAGCCTCTATTTGGGAACAATGAATAATACAGTTAGACTGTGTGTAGGGTAGGGTGTATATAAAGCAGTGGAATATCAAGTAGGCGAAACCATATTTTGGTGGACATTGAATTTCAGACAGAGCAGTGTATACCAAGTTCATTTTTAATGTTTTCAAAAGAAATTAGCAGTAAAATGAAACAAAGCATATTTCTAATAAGGTTTGAAATAGTAAAGACCAAAGAAATTCAAAGGAAACACATGTCTTGGCCAAAAGACTAGTGTTATATTGTGACTATAATTGAACATATAGCAGAAATGTTACATAACCTTATTCATCAGAAAGCAGAAAATGATTTCTCAGGTATTCTTGAATAGGTAATTCAGCAGGATTGACTATCAAAACTTTGCGTGAGTGACACCAGACTGTATTTAAGGAAGATTAATCTAGTATGTGAAATGATTAAAATCAAAAGAGTACAAGGAGAGAAAAATTAAAACACAATGGTAATCTAATATACGTAAGCGATAAGAGGGTGAACAAAGGGTTGAGATTACAAGGGAGAAGATGGATGTGAAAGTTGTTGGGGTTATAGAATATGTGGAATTTGCAGTCGATAGGATAAGGCATCATGTATATATAAGGAAGATGTCAAAGATGACTGGGTAACTTTGAATCTAGGCAACTAGGAAATTAAAGGAGTCAGTAGAAACAGGTTTTGAAGGGAAAGGAAGAGTGAGTTGAGGTGCCTACTATCTGGACTGCAAAGTGAAACCATAGGCCTGGAAATTCGATAAGAAGTCAAGCCTTGAAATACACTTAAGGATGATAGGTAAAGCCATGCAGGTAAATGAGATTGCTAAAATTGAGAGGACAGGGTGGAGAGGTAGGATTACAAAGGTTCTAGAAAACAGTGTTGCACTAGCCACATGTGGATATTTACATTTAAATTAAGTGAGATGAAAAATCAAGTTCTTCAGTCACATTCAGCACATTTCAGCTACTCAATAACCACAAGTGGCTAGTGACAACCCTACTGGACAGTAGGAATAGGAATTATTTCCATTATTGCTGAAAATTCTATTGGATGGCGATATTTTAGAAACACAACAGGATATGGGAAGAGGAAGAGTAACAAGTGAAGGAATCTTAAACATATAGTGAAATAAGTGGTAAGGTAGGCATAATGAGTATATCAATCAGGATTAGGTTGTGCTATGAGTAAAATGACTGGTGGCTTACAGATTATTTTCTCATGTAAGAAAATATGGAGGTAGTCAGTCTGGAGCTAATCATCAAAGACCTAGGTGCCTTCGGTTTTTCGGCTCGCATGTACATGTTTTCCATCCTTCACATCACCTCGTAGTCCAAAATGGTTGCTGCAGCTCCAGCCATTAACATTTCCAGACCAAACATCAGGAAGAAGAAACGGAGAAAAAGCATAAAGGTTTTATCTCTAATTTGAGCTTTTTCTCTTAAAGTAGTCTTCCTTGGAGTCACATGAAGCTTAGTCATTTAGCCACGCTTAGCTGCAAGGGAAGTTGGGATCTGTAGTTTTTTAGCTGGTGCATTGTCATCCCTCCAAAATTGAAATGCTATAAATGAGGAAGAAATGTCAAGTGGATATTATATGGCCACCATCAGTCTCTGCCCCAGTGAGTGAATGGCACTGAGATGATGATGAAGCCCCCACTGGCCAAGTTGGTGATTTTCTTTCATTAGTGCAGTGGACTATTTTTTCCTTTCCAGACAAAATCATATTCTGGGTCTATGGACTGCGGAAAGTGTTTTGGTTTGATGCAGAAATGGGGACCTTGTGGCACTGCCAAATGAGATAGGGAAGCATGGTTTGATAGCTTTGGCCTGGTAGACTGAAGGTTTGTCATGATTGCATGTTCCAGATACAGGTAAAACACCTTTTTAGAGGAGGAAGAACCCATTTTTGAAAAGTGGTAACAAAATATATCTTGACCTACTAAATTGTATATAAGATACGAGATGGAGAACATGGATGAGGCTACCTCTACTGATGTTTTTACCCATTTTCTCATTCTCTTTTGTACATTGAAGGGGTTTTCAGAGAATGGAATTAGGGCCTAAACCTGTTGATTTTATTTTGTCACTGATAAGTTACTAGAAATCTATGTTTATATGGTATTTTTGAAGATAGTAACTTTAGAAATTTGAAATCTTAATTATATTTTTGAAATAAACCCAGTATTCACAGAATTTAGCATGTAAATCAGGCTTCCCTTATCTCTGAGATTTCTGAGCTTTCATCATACAGGAATCTACTTTTATTTCTCTGAGCCACTAGTTAAGGATATTGCTTAAATGAGGAACACTGACCCTTAATTGGGTGTTACTATTTAATGGTCATACTTTGAGCTGGAAACGTGCTGATTTATACCTGGAGTATGTAACAGAAGTACAAATATGCTGTTTTCCTTTCCTTTCTTCTTGGTCTTGATAATGACTGTTTGGTGAACAATTACAATTCTAAGTAATATTTTGAGGCATGTTTGTTCATCCCTTCATCATTCGAATATTTATTAAGCATCTAGTGTATAGCAAGCAGAACACTAAGTGTTGGGGATATAGCAGTGAACAAAATTTAAGTACCTACCATTATGGTAAGAGACACACACACACACACACACACACACACACACACTAGTGAAAAGTGCTAGGAAGACCAGTGGGAGAACAGAGTGAGTGACGACTAGTAAGATGCTGTTTGATATAAGATTTTCAGGGATGGCTTCTCTAAAAAGCAGTGATTTCCCTTTTAGGTAGAAGGCATGAGCAACTGTAAAGGCCTCCTGAGGTGGAAGTGAGGTTGGCAAGTTTAAGAGATGGCAGGGAGAGCATGGTGGCTGTAGCCAGTGAACAAGACAGGAGGAGATAGGGTTTGAGGTCAGAGGTAAGAGGGTATTTAAATTTCCTGGGGCTACTATAACAAATTACCACAAACTTGGTGAAATAAAAAGAAATTTATTTTTACAGTTCCAGAAGGCAGAAATCCAAAATCATTATCGCAGGGGGAAATCAAAATATCCCCAGAGCCACGCTCCTTTTGGAGGGGAGAATCTGTTTTTTGCCTCTTCCAGCTTTTGGTTGCTACTAGCAGTCCTTGGTTTGTGGCTGCAACAGTCCGGTCTTAAGGCCAGCATCTTCAAATCTCTTGCTGTACCATTTTCACTTTGCTTTCTCTGTGTGTAAAATCTCCGTTTACTTGCTTCTTACGAGGTTACTTGTGTTTGGATTTATCCACATAATCCAGGATAATCTCCCCATCTAAAGATCCTTAACTTTATAACATCTGCAAAGACCTTTCTTTTTTTTTTTTTTTTTTTTTTGCCACAGAAGGTAACTACATTCATAGGCTACAGTGATTAGGACATAGATATCCTCTGAGGACCATTTTTTAGCCTACGACAGGGGGCCAGCTGAAAGAACAAGAGTTGGAACTTTGAATTTTATTCTAAATGAGACGGAAACCCATTGGAGGGTTTTTTAAGTCATATAATCTGGCCTGTACTTTTAAAAAGATTACTGTAGCTGCTGGATGGTAGGCACTAGACTGAGAAGGAGAATGACAGTCCTCTGTTTCTAAAACTTTGTTTTTAATGTAACTAATTCATGAATATCTTCCTGTTGGAAAGCTTTCATATTATATGGGAAACGCCAAACTCTCCCTGCCATTCAATTCTGTTCCTTTTCGTGGTCTTGTCCTGGATATTTATACCTGTAAATAATTATCTGTAAAAATAGTTTAAGTTGTGTGGGGTTTATGTAAAATTTATCATCTCATATATATTCAGCTCCTTGGTGTTTTTCATTTACAAATATGTATTGGACAATCAAACACAATCCATAGTGTTTGATTGTACATATACTGTTATTTATACAATTCCCTATTGATGGACATAGAGATTGTTTCCATTTTCTCTGTTCTAAATGCCACCACAGTGGAATTCTTGTAAAGCATGTCTCCTGCCACACATGCACAAGTATTTCTCTTGGATAGATACTGAAATGTCAAGTGTGTGTAATACTTTTATATTATAATGGATCCTGACAAATTGCCTTCCAGTTTATACTAGAAGTGTCTAAGAATATTTGTTTCCACTTAAAGTATTGAATTTATTTTATGGACTTTGTGAATTTTTCTAATGGGTTTCTTAATGTTCTTACTGATTTATAGAAGTTCTTTATGTATTTATAAATTTATCTTTTTTTTTTTTTTTTTCTGAGACGGAGTTTTGCTCTTGTTGCCCAGGTTGGAGTGCAGTGGCGCGATCTTGGCTTATTGCAACCTCCGCCTCCCAGGTTCAAGTGATTCTCCTGCCTCAGCCTCCTGAGTACTGGGATTACAGGCACCCACCACCACGCACGGCTAATTTTTTTTTTTTCTTTCGTATTTTTAGTAGAGACAGGGTTTTACCATGTTGGGCAGGCTGTTCTCCAACTCCTGACCTCAGGTGATCCGCCCGCCTCATTCTCCCAAAGTGCTGGGATTACAGGCGTGAGCCACTGTGCCTGGCCAGAAATTTATCTTTTCTTTGTTAGACATGTTACAGTTTTTTCCAAACAGGGTTCTTTAGTGTAGCTTTTGAAATTCGAAAGTTTTTATTTGTAACATAAGAAAATTTAATTTTTTTCATTATTGATTTTACAGTTTGTATCTTGCTTATTAAGACCTTCCCTAACCCAAAGTCATAAACATAAACATATTCACCTATAAACTTCTATTATTACTTTTATAGTATTCCAGAGAAAGAGTTTTTTTTTTAATGAACTATAGTAGGGATCTGATACTTAGATAGGTATTTGTCCTAATATCATTTATTGAACCAGTCCATCCTGTTAGAGCTGCTTTAAAATGCTACCTTTATTCAGTACTGTGCATTTGCTTAGAAATCTGTCTTTCAGGACCCTTTCTTTTGTTTCATTGATCTGTTTGTTTATTCTTCACTAATATCACAATGTTTTAATTATTAGAGTTTTATAATATGTATTGATACATGGTAGGCAAATTTACCTCATGATTCTTATTCAAAGTTGTGTTGGCTATTTTGTGCATTTTCTCTTTCCCATGGGATTTTGTAGTTAGCTTGTCAATTTTTTTTTTTTAGTGAGACAGAGTTTTGCTCTGTCACTCAGGCTGGAGTGCAATGGCATGATCTTGGCTCACTGCAACCTCTGCATCCCAGGTTCAGGTGATTCTCTTGCCTCAGCCTCCCGAGTAGCTGGGATCACAGGCGCCTACCACCAAACCCAGAAAATTTTTGTAGTTTTTAGTAGAGACGAAGTTTCACCATGTTGGCCAGGCTGGTCTTGAACTCCTGACCTCAGGTGATCTGCCTACCTTGGCCTCCCAAAGTGCTGGGATTAGAGGTGTGAGCTATCACGCCTGGCTAGCTTGTCAAATTTTATGAAAAAATATTTTATAATCTTAATTGGGATTGTATTAAATCATAGATTAATTTGTGGAAGGTTATCAACTTTAGAAATATTGAGTTTTCCCTCCAGGAACATAAATATTTCTGGCCTTTTTACATTCTCTGTAGTTTTTTATTTTGAAATACATCAAACATAAATATAAGAACAAAGTATAATATACACCTATGACCAACATCAAGCTTTATTAGATTTTATCGTTTTGCTATATGTGTCCTTCATATTTATGTTTTATTATCACTCTATTTTAATCATAAAACATTAAAGATAGAGAAGAGAACCCCCTATATGTGTTTTTAAGATTGATTTTCCCTCTCCTTCCCTTCTTGCCAGAGATACCATTGTCTTGAATGTGATCAAGAGAGATCTGTTTATGGAAAAGTGGGTATATTATCTGTCATGTTATAACTTACTAGGGTTGTTACATATACTAGAGATATGGTTGTGTTTTTATGTCTTTGGGGATGAGTATCCATGGATGGATTATATTGTACAGTTGAAGCCCTAATAGGCTAATAGGATGATTTTTTAAATGTCTGGAATTCTGTGATTTCTGCCTTTTGTGATTGTTTCATGTTTACTTGTGTATATACCTGATAACAAATTTAATGTATCCCATTTTTAAATGTTTTTCAAAATCAAATTTATTTTTCTACCTCCCTTGTACTTCAGGATCAATTCCTAACTGACTGTAGTTCCCTAAGAGGTCATTGTGTTCAGCTCATTTGTTAATGCATAGTGTCAGTTAGAGGATATAAAATGGTAAATGTTCTGCTGTTTTTAATGTGCAGTTATACGTGTCATTGTATTTCAGCCTTGTGCATAATAAATGACAGTTTCTTCTTTCCTCTTACTAGTGAAAACCTTTAAAATCATCTTATGTTTTCATGTTTTTCAGGTTCGTATTGGAGAATAAATATGTGTGGATAGTTTAAATTTTGTCAGCTTTAGCTCTTACTTGGTTCTCCCTTAATTTCTCAGGTACTAATATAAGTGATGAGGATTTTCTTTTGCTGGAGCTTTTGCACTGGTTTAAGGAAGAATTTTTTCACTGGGTGAATAACATTTTGTGCAGCAAATGTGGTGGACAGACTAGGTCTAGAGATAGATCTTTACTGCCCAATGATGATGAGCTGAAGTGGGGTGCAAAGAAAGTGGAAGATCATTACTGTGATGCCTGCCAGTTCAGCAATCGATTCCCAAGGTGGGTGCCCTGGACGGTAAAGTCAAAATAATCTCTAATGAAATAGTTAGAAGAGAGTTTTTACTAAATAAACTTTTTAATATTTAATTATCAGAAATATATTCCTCTAAAACACAGGTGAGCAAACTGTGGCTGGCAGGCTAAATCCAGCTGACATTCTGTTTTTGTAAGTAAGATTTTATTAGAACATAACCATGCTGATTCATTTGCTTATTGTCTGTTTTTATGCTGCAACAAGCAGAGTTGAATAATGGTGACAGAAATGATACGACCCACAAGTCTGAAATATTCACCATCTATCTTTTATAGGAAATTTGTTGACTCTTGTTCTAAAGTATAACTTGAGTATAATCATAACATGTTTAATACTATAAATCTTGTATTACTCTTTTAATTCCTAATTTTTAACTGTCTGATAACTAATAATACTGATAATAATGCTGAAGTATACTTTTACCTTCCATATTATCATCGGATGATTATTTTAAACACATAATTGTATTTACTCTCACAATAGTCAGCATTGTTATTATCAGTATTAATAGCAGAAGTTTGTTTTAGTTAGGTGCTTCCCCTGCCCAACCTAACCTACTCCTCATATCTCTAAATTTTAAACTGAGGACATTTTAAATTTTAAATTTATTTCCATTCTTCAATTTATAAGCCTGTTTTCAGATTTTCTGAATTGGCAATGCTTATAAAGTTTGGTTGTGTTATCAGTCAAGAGAAGATACCACGTTTTAAAAATATCTAATTTTTTTAGCTTAGGACATAGTTTCTAATTATGTGCTTGTTTTAACCTCTAGCTGTTCTCTATATGGGGAGGCTGAGGCAGGAGGATTGCCTGAACCTGGGAGGCAGAGGTTGTAGTGATCCAAGATTGTGCCACTGCGCTCCAGCCTGGGCGACAGAGTGAGAGTTTTTCTCAAAAAAAAAAACACACAAAAATTTAATTACCTAAGTTCTAAATTCATTTATTTAGTCTAAGAAATGCTTTGTTAAGCATTTGCTTAACAGACTTGTCATCACAGAACCCATTCATTTATGTCACTGTTTCCTTTCCTTCCAAAGCACGTGGCTGACCTCTCTGCTCAGCTGCAGCACTTTTCCTGCTCAGCTCTATCAGTTCAAAACCCATCTCAACACAAAATGCAAAATTTAGTGTTCTCGAATTGTCTGATAATTTTATAATTGGAGTAACTTCTGCAAAGAATGTTACAAATAGATCCCAAAAAACAACTTCCAAATTAGCAGGCACCTTTAAATACTTCAAAAGAGTAAAATTTTAATCAAAATGATTATTAGAAAGATAATATTTTAGGTAAAATTGAATTAAACTAAGCTAAAATTTTTGTTGAGTAATTGGTTAAAGTTGTTTACTTTTTAAATACAGTGAGCTAGTTATACCACTTTAGTGTTAATGCCTTAGGCAAATTTCCTAGAGAATTGCTTGTCCAAATCTTACATTATTCAAAACACAGATCAAATAAAAGCTTTCCTCCCCAGCCACTTTCTGACCTGTTGTATTGTTTGATCACATTCTGCCATATATTAAACACTAAATCTGACCTGTTGTATTGTTTGATCACATTCTGCCATATATTTAAATTATTTGTGTTCATTCCTTTCCTCAGTATTGTGAATACCTTGAAAGCAGTACTACTGTTTAATTATTTTTCACCAAATATTCTAACATTGTGCCTCATATGGTCTAGATTTCTAAATAAATATTTAAAAACAAATTAAAGGACAGGCGCAGTGGCTCACGCCTGTAATCTCAGCACTTTGGGAGGCTGAGGCAGGCAGATCACAAGGTCAGGAGATCGAGACTATCCTGGCTAACACGGTGAAACCCCGTCTGTACTAAAAATACAAACAAAATTAGCCAGACCTGGTGTCACGTGCCTGTAGTCCCAGCTACTCTGGAGGCTGAGGCAGGAGAATCGCTTGAACCCAGGAGGCGGAGGTTGCAGTGAGCTGAGATCGCGCTACTGCACTCCAGCCTGGGTGACAGAGCGAGACTCCATCTCAAAAAAAAAAAAAAAAAGAAAGAAACATTTATGTTTAGCATAGAGATAATGTAAATTCTCTTAAAAATCTTGATTTTGATAATAAATCAAAGTTTTTTTTTCTTTTTAAACCAGATATAATAACCCTGAGAAACTTTTGGAAACAAGATGTGGACGGTGTGGCGAGTGGGCCAATTGTTTTACACTGTGCTGCCGAGCTTTAGGGTTTGAAGCTCGCTATGTTTGGGATTACACAGGTACAGAATGTGGAATGAGCAGAGGGTACTAGGGCTTTGCAGGCTTACAGGTTTGGGTTTACATTCTGAGCCCATCATTCTCTGTTACTTTTTGGCCTTCTCAGTCTGCCGTGTAAAACAGTGATAATACCAACCTTCCAGGTTTTTTCGAAGGGATCACGAGAGTTTTATAAAACACCTAGCACTGTGCCTGGTGCTTTGCACTATAAATATTCCTTTTTTCCCCTTTATTTTATTTTTATTGATGCATAATAGATGTACATATTTGGAGGATACTTGTAATAATTTAATGCATTTATATAAATTGTACAGAGCAAATCAGTGTTACTGGGATACCTGTGATCTTAAATCTTTGTCTTTATGCTGGAAACATTTGAATTACTCTCTTCTAGCTATTATGAAATATGCAGTAGATTATTGTAAACACTCTATTGATCTATCAAACACTAGGTCTTATTTCTTTTATTAGCAATTTACCATGGCATTTATAGTGATGCTATTTATATATGGATAAAAACATGTAATAATGTGCCATAGAAATCTTCATTGCTATAGGGATTACTATAAAAAAATTAGTAAACTGTAAACTTAAAGCACAGTATACAAAAATAATAAAAGTCATGTGATATTTGTGTTGTCCCTATTTAGAAATGACTTGTGTGGTCTACATGTTAAAAAGTTGTTTTCCTTGTGTTTCCATTTTCTAAATAATTAAATGAAACCTTCCATTTAATAGTTAGTGTTCTCTTAAAATCAAATATAAAGTGTATATTGACCAGAGATTCTATTAGACTCCCTGCTGGTTCTGGGCCTTAAAGTCCAGAGAGAGAGAGACTGTAGTTTCAAAAGTGGCATTAACTCCTTCATGGTGGTAAACTCAGAATGATATTTTTTATGCTGCTGTTTAATATGTCTACCTTCTTAAGAGTTATAACGCACATTAAGCCTAAAACTGACCACGTTAAAGGAGATTGGAAAAACATTTTTAAGGATTTCAAAGAGACAGAAATTAATACAGGTATTCTAAAATTCCATGTGCCACAAAATGCACTTATTAACTGAAATTCAGAGTATTACGCATTACTTTATGATCCTTAGGAGTTTGTATATAGTTATTGGAAGTCATTCTGATTTCATTGTCTTTTTTCCATTGCTCTCTTTTATTTGAGTAGATCATGTCTGGACAGAAGTCTATTCTCCTTCTCAGCAGCGGTGGCTACACTGTGATGCATGTGAAGATGTCTGTGACAAGCCACTCCTCTATGAAATAGGATGGGGCAAGAAGCTTTCCTATGTCATAGCATTTTCAAAAGATGAGGTAGGGCATAAAAGAAAAAAACTTTTTTCCAAAAATAAAATATATTTTTTTCTTTTTTAACAGTTTTATGAACGTATAATTAACATACAATAACCCGCATATATTTAAATTGTACAGTTTGATAAGTTTTATTTGTATACACTGAAATCATCACTGCAAATCAGTATTCATTGTATGGATGTGCCATAGTTTACCATTTCACCTGTTGATGGCTATTTGGGTAGTTCCCAGTTTTTTTCACAATTTCAAATTAAGCTGCCATGAACATTCAGGCACACGAGTCTTTATATGGGCATATGCTGCCTTTTCTCTTTGCTTAATGCCTAGGAGTAGAATGGCTGCATTATATGGTAGATATACATATAACTTTTTAAGAAACCGCTAAACTGTTTTTCAACGTGATTGTGCCATTTTACATTTTCGCCAGCAGTATGTGAGAGTTTCCAGTTTCTCCATGTCCTTGCTAACATTTAGTATGATCTGACTTTTTAATTTTATCCCCTTTAATAGGTGTGTAGTGGCATTTCATTATGGTTTTTATTTGTACTTCCCTAATGACAAATAATATTGAGCATCTTTTTATGTGTTTGCTTACCATCCATATGTCCCCTTTGCTTATTTTTTTTAATTGGGTATTATGTTTTCTTACTGTTGGGTTTTGAGAGTTCTTTATGTATTCTTATATAAGTCCATTATCAGATATGTGCTTTGCAAAGGTTTTTCTCCCTATCTGTAGTTTGTCTTTTCATGCTCTTAATAACTTTTGAAGAGAAGAAACTGGTGTTCAGTTTACCAATTTGTTGTTTTATGGATTGTGCCTTTTGATGTTATATTTAAGAAATTTTGCCTAACCCTTGGTCACAATAATTTTCTCCTATATTTTGTTTTAGAAGTTTTGTATTTTCAGTTTTACACTTATGTCTGCGATCCATTTTGAGTTAATTTTTTTATATGATCCAAGGTATGAAGTTTTTTTTTACATATGGATAATGAATTGTTCTAGCAACATTTATTGAAAAGATTATTTTTTCTCCATTGAATTGTCTTTCCACTTGTATGAAAAATCAGTTCTATAATATAAATTTAATACAATAAAAATGGATAAAATTTTTATTTGTTGAATTTTGTGGATTCAGCTTTGCAGATAAATTTTAAAAGGTAATGGTCTGAAATTTTCACTTTTTTATCATAGCATTTCTGGTTAAACTTATCAACTGTTTAGGAATGAATAAGTGATGTATTCTCTTCAGTTTATTTTACAGGCTTTTAAGTTTTATTTTATTTTAATTTTTTGAGACAGAGTCTCACCCTGTTGCCCAGGCTGTAGTGCAGTTGCATGATCCCAGCTCACTGCAACCTCTGCCTCCCAGGTTCAAGCAATTCTCCTGCCTCAGCCTCCTGAGTAGCTGGGATTACAAGTGCATGCCACTACACCTGGCTAATATTTTTGGATTTTTTTTTTTTAGTAGAGACGGGTTTCACCATGTTGGCCAGGCTGGTCTCAAACTCCTGACCTCAGGTGATCTGCTCACCGCAGCCTCCCGAAGTGCTGAGATTACAGGCATGAGCCACTGCACCCAGCCCCATGGCTTTTAAATTGTAAACAAAGGATAGTATTCTAAAAATTGCATTTAAGGCTGGGCGTGGTGGCTCATGCCTGTAATCCCAGCACTTTGGGAGGCCAAGGTGGGTGGATCACCTGAGGTCAGGAGTTCGAGACCAGCCTGACCAACATGGTGAAACCTCGTCTGTGCTTAATACAAAAATTAGCCAGGCGTGATGGTGCATGCCTGTAGTCCCAGCTACTCGGGAGGCTGAGATACTAGAATCGCTTGACCCTGGGAAGTGAGACTGCAGTGAGCTGAGATCACGCCACTGCACTCTAGCCTGGACAACAGAGCGAGACTTCGTCTCCAAAAAAAAAAAAAAAATTGCATTTAAAAATTACATGCATTCTAGGTATTTAGTAAATAAAGGTTGATGGTTGTAATCTTGTTAAGTATTTGTGTTCTGTTGTTTCAGGTAGTTGATGTCACTTGGCGATATTCCTGTAAACATGAAGAGGTGATTGCCAGAAGAACTAAGGTTAAAGAAGCATTACTTCGAGAAACTATTAATGGGCTTAATAAGCAGGTATGGGGTGGCTATCTTTTTTGAAAGAAGAGTTGACATTTTTTATGTAATCAAGAATAGCCATTTATTAGCCTATTGAAATTCTTAAAGTAGTAGCATTGTTTTATAAGCAAGAATATTTTAATATGTTATTTTTGTTCATTGAAAATTTTGAGGACCATTTTAAATATTATGAGTTATTTTGGATTAAACTGTCTCATCTCAAAGTTGTATGAAACAAAATTTTGATATTGATAGTACCTGACAAAAAGTGTGTTGTCTTATTTATCAATATAACTGTGCCTTGGATATGACACAGACTCATATTTATGTAGTATGTGTGTACATACACAGACACACACACACACACACCCACGTCCATGTGAGGAAATATCTGAAGCAAGGCACAGGAAATTAACAATGACTACTTCTGAGGAGAGGAACTGGGGTTCCAAGATGAAAGGTTCAATTTTTATTTTATACCCGTTTGATAGTGTTAAAATTTTAACTCTATACATGTGGGTTTTTTCATAAATTAAAAAATAAGCAATGAGTTTTGCTGGAGCAGGCAGAACAGGGCAGAGCACATTAATCTAATCAGTGATTATGATTCCAGGTGAGGTTTCAGTCTATTTTGAATCTGCACTTACTCCTAATGTGTAGCCCTTCAGAGATCTCTACCTGAAAACCTGGAGTATTTGCTAGACCCCCTTGCAGTAGAAGACTCTGACCCTCAGTTTATTTTTACCCCAGCACTGTGATTCTGCTAAAAATTGTGCTTTGATTTCCAGCACTTTAGTCACTATTTTGTCCTTGGCTTCTCAGCCTCTTCTCATGCCACTTAATAATTGACAAATGACTAGAAGGGAAAACAGGTGCAGTATGTGCCCTTCACCTCAATTCTTTTCTTCTCTTGGAATCTTGACTTCTGAAGTTTTGGCTGCCTTTGCAGCTTTCTGTTGGATTCAAACAGGTGTTTATATGTGAGTGTTCTGTGTGTGTGTTTCCACTGCCTTTTCTAGCTTTTCTCAGCAAGACATTCTGACACAAGCCAGTCTATCAGAAGTTGCTACCTTCATTATAAATAAATCTAGGACAGTAGAGCTCATGGAGAGTTGGAAATAGGTGTTAAATGATTTCCCAACATAAAATTTATAAGATTATTTAAGTTTTCCACAGTGTCCTTTTTATTTTCTGAATAATATATGTTTGAAAATAAAATTCAATAGTTGTTTCAAGACCTCTTAAAATGCAAGTGTTTTAAGTATATTCTTGCTTAGAGACGGACCTATACATTCCCCTAATCTTAACAACTTTTTTAAAAAACATGAATTACAGAGGCAACTGTTTTTGTCAGAAAACAGAAGGAAAGAACTTCTCCAGAGGATAATTGTGGAGCTTGTTGAATTTATATCTCCCAAAACCCCTAAACCTGGAGAACTTGGGGGAAGAATATCTGGGTCAGTGGCTTGGAGAGTAGCCCGAGGTGAAATGGGTCTACAGGTATTTAATTCATTCTAGCATGATGATCCTTTTACTTTCCTGCTTCCTATACTATGCTCTTACTATACTATGCTCCAACTGCATTGACTATGACCTTTTAGTTAACTTGAGAGTAATTATTTTAAAATGCAAACATTTGAAGAGAACCAGTAATTGATTTACATAGCATAATCATGTGTAAGAGTTAGCAAAGCATTTTTAAAATGGGACTGAAAATTTTTTTTACTTTATGTAAATTTTTAGTGCAGTATAACTTTTACTGAAGAATATACAAGAAAATGCACAAATTATAAATGTACAGCTTAATGAATGTTTACAAATTTAACACCCATGTAATCGCCAACCAGAATAAGAAATAGATCGCTGGAACCGTAGAAGCAAGCGTGAGTTTCTTTGCCCACTGCCTTACACCCTTGAAAGTAATCATTATTCTGGCTTCTAACATCATATATTAGTTTTGCCTGTTGTTGTGCTTTATATAAATGGAATCATATAGCACATACTGTTTTGTATATAGCTTCTTTGTGCAACTTTGTGTCAGTGAGATACATGTTGGGACATGTATGGTATGTTTATTCTCATTGCTGTGTAATTCATTGTATGAATGTAATTTTTCACTGTTGATGGCTATTTGGGTTATTTCTAGTTTTGGCTGATATAAATGGTGCTGCTCTGAACATTTATATTCGTGTTTTCAGTGAATATGTTTAGGCATTTTGTTGGATGTATACCTAGGAGTAGAATTGCTAGGTAATAGAGTATGAGTATATTCAGCTTTAGTAGATATTGCCAAACAATTTTTCAAAATGGTTATGCCAGCTTATACTCTCACCAGCAGTATATGAAATTTTTCGACATCTTTGTGTACACTTGGTATTGTCTACCTTTTTCATTTTAGCAGTTCTGGTGGCATATAGTAGTATCGTGATTTTAATTTGCATTTTGGTGATGACTAATTATGTTGAATGCCTTTTCTTTAAACTTTTGGATATCCTCATTCTCTTTTGTGAAGTGCTTATTTAGGTCTTTTAAAATGAGATTCTTTTTTTTTTTTTTTTTTTTTTTTTTTGAGGGAGTCTCGCTCTGTTGCCCAGGCTAGAGTGCAGTGGTGCAATCTCGGCTCACTGCAAGCTCCGTCTCCCGGGTTCACGCCATTCTCCTGCCTCAGCCTCTCCGAGTAGCTGGGACTACAGGTGCCCGCCACCACGCCCGGCTAATTTTTTGTATTTTTAGTAGAGACGGGGTTTCACCATGGTCTCGATCTCCTGACCTCGTGATCCACCCGCCTCGGCCTCCCAAAGTGCTGGGATTACAAGCGTGAGCCACCGCGCCCAGCCTAAAATGAGATTCTAATGCACTTAAAAGAATGCTGTTTTACTTTTTTCCTTTCCAGATGAAAACTTTATGGAGTGGGGAAAATACAGAATTTGGGGAATTCAGCTGATGAAAGTGTTTATTTCTTGGTATATGCTTGCATATATCTGATATTGGCTAGAAATTGTTGGTGGCATGATTACTGTTACATTAAAACTTATTTTAAGATATCACATGATAACCTTCCAAAATTAAATAACACTGGAAATATAATTTTCATAGGTAGGTCCTAAAGTTAAGGGACTAGATAAAAATCAGTGTGCTAGACTTTGTAACGGGTATTAGGACAGTATAATAGACTGTCCTTTGCCCTTAGGGAGCTAAAGTTGAGTCACTGGAGAGCATTTAATATAAATGTTTAGGAAATTTGCAATGAAAAATGCTTGAAAGAAAAATAACTCTTCACAATATCAATATCAAGCATTTCCAAACAAATTAAAATTTTATTTGTCTACTTTTTCTAAATTTGCCATTGTTGCAGCTTATTTCTCTAGTAACAGAATATGTTTTAAAGGAGTGAATTATCACTAATAAATTTTATGTTTGCTTTTTAATTTATCCCATCGTCTGTATCAGGCAGTTAAAAGTGTTGGTTCAGCCATAGGATTGCAAGATCCAAATTCAACAAATAATTCAAATCACTGCCAGTGCAGTGTGTTACAAGTATAAATCTAAATACAGCCAGTTAAAAAGAGCTAATTTAATTCACAGCTGTATTCAATTTAAAACATGGATATTATTTAGGTCTTCATTTCTTTTTATGCATGGGTGTGCTACCTCTTGCATGGCATGGAAGTTGATTAACTTTAAAAATATGAATTGGGTTGCATACCACATTGTTTTCCCTTTTGAAATTTTTTTTTAAGTTTCTTAATTGCTGGAGACCATTTTAGGGCCATGGATTTAAAAAGAAATCATTTTTTCCTTTAGAAATGGATGTTTGTTTTAAAAGTAAATAGAAAAACATTAATCCTAAATACTTTTGGAATTAACCTCGCAATCAATTGGAAACAGAAGGAACATTGGTGCTATCATTTCCAGAAAGAAAAGTTTTATTTTAATCTTAGAATTAAAATATTTTATAAAATATTAATGCTATTTTGGACTAGAATGCAAAGATTGCCTGGGATTTTAAGGTTAAAATACGAGCTTTTGTAATAATTTTACACATGCAGAAGACTATTTCGTGCTATACCTCTCAGCTGCTCTCCTAGCTTACAGAATTAGGAAAGGACAGTAAGGAAATGGTTGAGGACTGAGGATGAGAAAGAATCAAGTATATGGAGAGTAGAAAGAAAAGCATCCTAGACAAAGGAAGCAGCATGTGTCAAAGCCGTGAGGCAAAATGAGCTGGACCTTTTTGAGGAACTAAAGGAAAAGTAATGTGATGTGAGTATAGAAATGAAAAGGAAGAGTAACAGGAGATCTGGTTGGAGAAGCAAACAAGGTGAACCATCACATAAGGTCCTGGTAGCCTTGGTAAAGAGCTTGGAGTTTAAGTCACTGAAGTGAGTTAAGCAGGAAAGTGACATATCCTAGTTTACATTTTTTCAAAAACCATTTTCATTGCTATGTGGAGCATGGATAGGAGAGGTAAGAGTTGAAAGCTGGGAGTCAGCTTCAGGAGACAATTGTAGAAGTCCAAGTAGGGGATAGTGGTGGTGGTAGAAAACAATAAAAATGAATGAATTCATTGAATGCAAAATCACAAAAATATAAGTCAGAGCTCATACTTCTTGTTTTTGTCTCTAGTAATGTTTAGAGTTATAATAACATCATACTGATTATATTTAATTTATAAAACAATTTACAAATTTTCCAATGGCACCAATTTTTTCTTTTCAGTTTTGAAGGATTCTCTTTCCACTCTGCTTACTAATTTCTCTTTTTTCTTTTTTACATCTTTCATAATGTTGAAAAACTAATTCTGCTTTCTTTTTAAGAGAAAAGAAACCTTGTTTATTCCCTGTGAAAATGAGAAGATTTCTAAACAGCTCCACCTTTGTTATAATATTGTGAAAGATCGTTATGTTCGAGTTTCAAATAACAATCAAACCATTTCTGGATGGGAGAATGGTGTGTGGAAAATGGAATCTATATTCAGAAAAGTTGAAACAGACTGGCACATGGTAACTTAATGCATAAAACCGTAAAACTTTTGTCATTGTTTAAACAAATACAGATTGGCTTCATTTTTCAGTTGTGTAAAATATGAAAACTGATATATCAAACTTATTTTTAGTAATCCTATAACCTGGAAAAGAAAATTCTGTCCCCAATGTGTAATCAAAAGTCCACTAGAAATTCTTGCATTTATATCAAGAAAGTATCTGTTTTCATCAAAGAGGATGAATTTAGTTATTTCATAGGGAAAAATAAATATGATCAATCCATGTGACTGATTTTTGCATGGATGTATATACATATATATTCTATTTGATACTATATATATATATATATATATACACATATAGTATATGGTGAATTAATTCCTTCACAGATGTGTATTGATTGCCCATTAAATACAGGCTATTTAGGGAGTATAATAGATTTAGTTCAAAATTTCAGAAAGCTAAACATCTAACAGGCATTCACTTCAAAGAATGTGGATGGTTGAGCAGCAATATTGGTTATTCTCTATATCTTAAAAAAATAATTAAGTAGAGGTTAGGACTGTAGCAGTTCATTTATACCAAGTTGCATATTATTGTCACATGCTATCAGTAACAAATAAGAGACTTTGCTTTAAAACTGCCTGCTCCTTAGAAACACACCAAAATAAACTTAAAGCTATTCACATGACCTCAGGAGATCTGATCATATTATTGATAGATTTTCATAGGAATTAATTAACTTATAGGAAGCTTTTAAAGTTAATTTACCAAGATACTTGAGTGGGAAGTTGTTCACTTATAAAATATATTGGATAGATGAAAAAAGTGAGTCACATATAAACAGCTGCTAGTGTTTATGAGCATCTGTTATATGCTGTCACTGTACTAGGCATTAATCAAATTACCAGACATACAGAGATAAGGTCTTTGCTTTTCTCTTTTTCTTTTTTTTTTTTTTTTTTGAGACGGAGTCTCGCTCTGTCTCCTAGGCTGGAGCACAGTGGCGCGGTCTCGGCTCACTGCAAGCTCCGCCTCCCGGGTTCCCGCCATTCTCCTGCCTCAGCCTCTCCGAGTAGCTGGGACTACAGGTGCCCGCCACCACGCCCGGCTAATTTTTGTTTGTATTTTTAGTAGAGACGGGGTTTCACCGTGGTCTCGATCTGCTGACCTCGTGATCCGCCCGCCTCGGCCTCCCAAAGTGCTGGGATTACAAGCGTGAGCCACCGTGCCCGGCCTTTACTTTTCTCTTTTGCAATCGTAAGTTTTTATTCAAAAACTTATCTTGCTGCTTAAACATAGAAATACTCCATTTATATCACATTGTCTAATACTAAAAAAGTTGAGGTATTTTTGTATTAATAACTTAAAGGATTATTCTAAATTTTGGAATTTTCTTCTTTAGCTAAAGAAATGCATAAAAATAGAGATAAAATTTAAAATTTCAAGATATCTGTAATTAGTTGTACAGTTGATGAGAGAGGATGAACATCTTCTAGAAGACTATCCTTAGCCTAAGAATTTCTCTGAACAGAAAGCAAGGTAGAATAAAAGTGTTTTTTATCCAATGACTAGTCTATACTTGCTAAAATGGAGAAAAATCATGTGTTTCCTCCTAACCAGCAATGTTAGTAAAGTAGTAATGATGGGGAAAATAGCGATGTGTTACAGAAGATGTGATATGCCAAGAAACAGAACTACTGTATGGAGTATTTCTTCTTTGTTTTATACACTCATTTGTTCATCAGCAAACTTGTACTGTTGTGCCAGGCATTATTCTCAGCTACATGAACAAAAAGATGATTCCTGACCTCACGATCTAAAAGCAGAAGCCAAAGCATAAACTGCCGTCTTAACCATGATGCAGGGTGCTGTAATAAGGATATCAACACATTGCTATGGAAACAGCGAGGTGGAAGTAATTAGCTTTGGCTGTAGGAGTTGGGCAAAGCTCCACTGAGCAGACGACATTTGAGCTGGACGCTGAAGGTTGAGTAGGTGTTCATCACGCAAGGAAACAAACAAAAAAAAAGGCATGGAGTACGTGGCATGTTTCAAGATCTCCAAATAGAACATTTTAGCCAGAGAGGGGCTATAGTATGAGAAAGATTTAAATAATGTAAACGATAGACAAAGGCCATTAAATGGAAAACACACCCCTATTCAAGTAAAGCATATGCGTTAATATACTTTTATGAAGGGTACCATTTTTTTTTAAGTTGAATGAATTTCTTTCTAGCTACATATATTTAGTATCAAACGAAGAAAAATACTAGAATCTTTACTTGTAGAGAGTGATAACTCAGAAGTAACAATTGTCATTATAACTTGGGTATTCCATCTAAATCAGCATTTCTGGTTCTGTACTAGCACGCCCCCAATTAGGGATTTTCTAGCTCTGTTGAATAGTAAACCTATTTCTCACCACACTTTTTCTCAGTAATCTCCAACCAGGTATCATGGCAGATCACATGCAGCCTGCTTTCAGAGTTTTAGAATAGATTCTTTACCTCTCAAAGAGGTATCCTCCCAGGAGCACAAAGATTAAAATTTGCTATTTAGCAAATAACATTGTTCAATAATATCTGAATTGAAAAGAATATAAAACTAAATCAAGAAGACCAGTATGCTTTTTGGGAGGCAAGTGATAACACCTTGATAAAAGCAGTATTAATAGCTTTCTAACTAATCTCCATCTGTCCTAATCTTTTCAAAGCTGTGATCCATGCTATCACTAAAGAAACATTTACAAAAACTTAATCCTTAACTGAGTGCTCTTAGAGTAAGACATAGCTCCACGTCTTTTCCAAATCTGGTCCTTGCCTTCTTCTCTGGCTTTGCCTTGCACTGTGCTACCCCTTGCTCTCTGCATTGCAGATATATTGCCCCTTCTCCCTTCTTCACAGAACCTCCTATACTTCTCTTTTTTGATTAATTTATTCTTAACCTTACCACTTGGCCCAAGCCTTACTCCCTCAGGTCCCAGCAAACTGAATCCATTTCCCTCTTTATAGATTCATTGTACCATATACCTCTCTTTCATGACGTGTATTCAACAAATAGATATGAAAATAAATTATTTGTCTCTTTCTCTAATAATGTTTACATTAGATTGTAAACAATTCTCGAGGAGACTTTTTCTTTTTCTACTCACTTTTGTACTCTCAGTATTCATGTATCTGGCATAGTACCCGATACATAGTAAGTGTTTAGTAAAGATTGGTGAATGTAAAAATGTATGTGGCATAAATTCTGCATCACCCTAGGGCTATGTAGAATACTGTAAAAACTTCACTTTGTTGAGTGTCCTTTGGATGGTCTTAGAATACTTTTTGATTTTGATGACTTTTATCCTTCTCTTTGTCACTACAGTCATTTTAGCATTTTGGTGGGGTGGGGGGCGGGTGCATGGCATTATGTCAAGAATTCATTCAGCACTCAGCAAATACGCACATTGTCAAATACTGTGCTTGGCAGTCAGATGTAATGATGAATTAAGAGGCAAGCCTCAAGGTGCATATCAGCTGGTAAAGTGAAAGACGTGGGTCAACTGTTTGGATTAATGGGATTGGTTAGAAGAGTATGTGTTTATGATACTGAGAGAAAGAAGACAGAAACAAGAGCCACTATCACCCCGAATCTGCGTGAAAAAAAACCTCATACTCCCAAGTATTTTGTTTTGTTTTGTTCACTCTACAAGTATTTTGTTTTGTTTTTTTCTGTTCTCTCTACAACAATCAACTCAGACCTCTGACCAAATATGTGGAGGGGTGGGTTCCCCCAAATAAGCAAGCAAGCAATTCTGCAGCAGAACCAGCTGAGTGACCTCTAATGCAATCAATTCCAACATGATCTTCCTGGAGATAACATTAGATCCCAAATGTTGAGAACCTAGTCCCCAAGACTGTCCCCTCCCCACTTCAGATGCCAATCACAAGCTCTAGTTTGTTTTACCTGTGCTTCTGACCAACTGGCTATAAATCAGATTCCTATGACTCTGTCCTTGGAGTCAATTAATTTTGCTAGAGTGACTCATAGAACTCAGGTAAACATGTTTACTGGTTTATTATAAAGAATATTACAAAGGATGTAGATGAAGAGATGCACAGGGCAAGGTATAGGAAGGCACATGGAGCCCCTCTGCCCTCCCTGGGTGCGCCACCCTCCAGGAACCTCCATGTGATCAGCTCTCCAGAAGTTCTCCAAACCCTGTCCTCATAGGCCTTTTATGGAGTCTTCATTGGATTTTCATAACCATAAAAACAATGTAGAAATATGATTGGACAAAAAGGGTGTGATCTGATACTAACAGCCTGACAAAACCCAGCAAAGCCTGTCTGTTCAGATTCTTCTTGGTCTCTCTGTGCAGCATTTCTACCTCCAGGGTATGGAACAGGACATTTTCGGAAATAGGGGTTTTATGACCCACAATCAGACAAGGTAGGTCAGATAAGTTATTTATGGTCAGCTCCAAGAAAGCAAGTTGTGGGGAGATGAGAGTATATTTTGTTTCCATGGCCTGCCTTAGAAGTAATAAAGGCTACGGGAGTTATGAGCCAGGAACCATGAATGAAAATCTGGAGATACATATACACATATCATAATATCACAATGAGTCAGAGAAGGCCTTGCAGAAGAAGTAATATCTGAGTTGGCTTTTGGAGAGGAGGAAGAGGGAGAGTTTCTTAGTATGAGGACAGGATATGGAAGGGGAGGTTGTTTGGGGACATGAGAAATAGTGTCTTCCAAAGCACTGAGGTGAGAGACATCTGGTATATTCAGGAAAGAGTGAGAAGTAGAGAATATGGAGGAGAATAGTGAGAAATGAGACTAGAGAGGTAAATAATTGTCAGGTCCCAGATACTTTGATTACCTTGCAATTGTGTAATAGGAAACCATGAAAGTTTCCTATTACAAATGGAATAAATTGGTAGTATACATGGAAATCTTAAAAATTCTATCCAGATTCTACAAATGGAATAAATTGGAAATATACACAGAAATATTTAAATACAGTGGGAACTAGGAGTGGATTCATGTTTGATTTTCAAGTTAAAATGGAATAACCAAAAATAAGACTCATTGCAAGTACCAGTTTACCAGCAACAAGTTAAGATCCCTTGAAATACAACTGCTTTGCTGGGTATCTGTGGGAATGATGGACTTCAGGGTGCCTGCTGTATGGTGAACTTAATTTGAGTGAATTTTAGCAGCCTAAGTAGAACAATAATTTTAAGAGTGTATTAAAGAAGAGCTTTAAACAATATAGTACAAACTGAACCTCTAGGGAGCCATAGCAGCCTGACATGTGGTAATCAAAAAATCTTTGAGCAAAGATCTTCTGTAGAATATTAGTTACATAAAGCCAACATGCAAATTGTTCTCAGTCCTGAAAATAGTGGTCACAGCCACAACCTAAAGGACATGTTCTATTTTTATACATTGTGAATAGTATGGCTTATGCCT
Source organism: Hylobates moloch (assembly GCF_009828535.3). Lineage (NCBI taxonomy): Eukaryota > Metazoa > Chordata > Mammalia > Primates > Hylobatidae > Hylobates > Hylobates moloch. The sequence continues at coordinate 103,624,823 of NW_026652283.1, forward strand.
AAACCCTAGACACACAGGTCTTGTTCTCACCCAAAGGTTGTATATGCCCATATGTGCTTACAGACATCAACAAGGACCAAGGATGGGTCACTGGTGGGAGGAGGGGTTGGGTGGTATATATAGAATACAGGAGAAAACCTCCATGATTTCTGACTTTACTAGCACTCCTGCTAAAGTAGGATAGCAACACTCACCTTTTCAAGACCTACAAATTACAAAACCGAGCTTATAGAATGCACACAATAAATTTAAAAAAACTTTTTTAAAGCCAACAGGCAAAAATATGTCTATCAAATAACTCATGATGTTAGGAACAAACAACAGTTGTAAACAAAAATTTTTTTCTCTACACTAAACAAGTGAATATTTGGTTTTTTTTCCTTTTAAATAAATTATAGTTACTGATTGTGTTCGTATTATAACATAGACAGGACCAGAGTTGGAGGTTTTTTATAAATTCTGTTGTTTTAGTACATTTTAATTTACCAAACTGAGTATACATATTCTTGGTAACTTTCTACCACCTCTAAAAATGAGTCTTTGACAGAATATATTTTGCAAAAAAGATGATAGGAATTTTCTATATAAATAGGGTGTTTTATCTCCATATACTGTTTCTTTAACATAAGAGACCTTTTTTATTTTGCTCATAGTATGTTTGAATGTTGAAACGTTTAAGTATTAAATCATTAACTCTATCTTATTCTTTAGAGTCTTAAAAGCTGATGATGCCTTTAGGACTGAAAATTTTAAGGCTTTAATAAATGTTGTCAGGCATGTTCAACAGCTACTATAAACCTTCTCTTAAACAGTTAAAAGCACAGTTCTGACCCAGACCCACACAATATAATTAAGGCAGTTATTGGAGTAAGCTAGATTTGAAGTTAACCTAATTTCAGCCTATCATATTTTATACCCACACTTTTGAGGGACATTTGAATCTAGTGAGCTCTGAAAAGATACAAGATACAGAAATGCATATTGAGACATAAATTTGAGTATGTCTGTTAATATTTATGTCTTAAGATTACTCTCCTCAATTCTTTTAGTTCTTTTAATTCACCTTTCTTCCAGTAACCTCTCTGTTTGGCTCTTCTTTCCCAGATATCCCCCTTTGCTAGCCATTACTTTAAAGGAGCAATTAACCTGTGTGTAACCCAGATGCCTAATAGTTTAGGATGGGTGAAACTAATGACTCCCGGGGAACACCGGTGGAGTTCTGAGTCCCACGTCCTCCTTACAAATGGCTGTAAGAGGAGCATGCAGTAGGAATATATATGAACATCGGAGGATGTTATAGTGACGTTGTCCAAACTTGAGTGGAGCAATTGACAGTTCCACATCTAGGTTTGTCAACAACAAAGAACAGTTGGCTATACATACCTACTCTGAGTAGTTTAAGATCATTTTCTTTGGAGAGTGATTGTTCAGTTGTTATATAATCTCTAACTCACTGATTCTAAAAATTTTCAGATTAAATTAATGGGCATACCTGGAAGAAAAATAGCTATAGGTTGGTTGTCAAATAGATGGTGATGAGAATACTATCGGCGATTGATATTTTTACTTGATGAGTAAAGATCAGAATACAGAATAGTACGTGTAATAGGATATTCCATGGCAGATGTGTTTTATATGGTACTTTCAACTATTTGCCCCTGAGCTAGAGTATGAGTTAGATGTTTCTAAAAAGATCAAGTCTAACATGAATATATATATATATATATATTTGTATACAGATCTTAAATACTTAATATTTACTAAATGTTTTTATTTATTTATTTTTTTTAGACAGAGTCTCGCTCTGTCACCTGGGCTGGAGTGCAGTGGCACCATCTCGCTCACTGCAACCTCTGCCTCCCTTGTTCAAGCAATATTCATGTATCAGCCTCCTGAGTAGCTGGGATTACGGGTGTGCACTAACATGCCCGGCTAATTTTTGTATTTTTAGTAGAGATGGGGTTCCACCATGTTGGCTAGGCTGCTCTTGAACTCCTAACCTCAAGTGATCCAACTGCCTCAGCCTCCCAAAGTGCTGGGATTACCGGTGTGAGTGATCACGTCTGGCGCTAAATGCTTTTATGAATCCAGAAACTGTGCCCCCAGAGAGCTTATGATTTGATGAAGGTAGGTCAGAGTATGGGCAGTATAAAGGAGTATAGTATAAAAAAATTAAAAGGAGCATTGGCAATTCAAGGTGGGATGAAATTGTGGAAGATTTTCTTTTTTTTTTTTTTTTTTTTTGTTTGTTTGTTTGTTTGAGACGGAGTCTTGCTCTGTCGCCCAGGCTGGAGTGCAATGGCGCAATCTCGGCTCACTGCAAGCTCTGCCTCCTGGGTTCACACCATTCTCCTGCCTCAGCCTCCTGAGTAGCTGGGACTACAGGCCCCGCCACCAAGCCCGGCTAATATTTTGTATTTTTAGTAGAGACAGGGTTTCACTGTGTTAGGATGGTCTCGATGTCCTGACCTCGTGATCCACCTGCCTCGGCCTCCCAAAGTGCTAAGATTACAGGCCTGAGCCACTGCGCCCAGCCTAATTGTGGAGGATTTTTAAAGCTAATAGATTAGACTTAATGTAAGAACCAAGTACTTGCTGTATGTACATTTCAGACCAGGCAGATGACGTAAAGAGAGTGGGATTTTAAAACATTAATCTGATCAGAGCCAGGCATGGTAGCTCACACCTATAATCTCAGCAACTCAGGAGACTGAGGCAAGCGTTCCAGACCAGCCTGGGCAACATAATGAGACCCTGCCTCTAAAAACATTTTTTTAATTAGCCAGGCATGGTAGTTGGAGGCTGAGACAACAAGGTCATTTTAACCCAGGAGTTCAAGGCTGCAGTGAGCTATGATCACACCACTGCATTCCAGCCTGGGTGACAGAGTGAGACCCTGTGTCTAAAATAATACACTTGAAAATAAACATATGATCAGAGCAATTGGAATTGCACAACAGTAGTCAGTTGCATTAAGATGAGTGTAAAGTCCAAACTGTAGTAGTAAGTGCAGTATTAGTGAGGAAGGGGTTTCTTTCCAACAATTATTTCAAACAAATACATAGAATTTTGTGGGAATTCAGACGTAAGGGATGAATGACTGAAGAGTCAGTCTTAAGAGTTTGAGCATGGTTGAATAGAGTGACCTGTGAAAGACCAAGGCTGTGGATGTCAGTTTTCATGGCAATGTTTTGAGGAGTGTAGATAAAAGTATGAGAGGGGATGAGCTGGAAGCAGCCAGTAGGCTTAGATGCCTTAAATAGTATATATTTAATGTGCTAGAGGGCGTTGATGAAGGAACAGGGAGCATGCTATTTAGAGAAGTGAGCATGGATATCACCTTTTAAACCATTAGTTAGCAATTGCTCAGCTTTTTCTCGATTTAGAGGCTATAGCATACCACGTCACGCTAGGAAAGCGTATATGAAAATCCAGACTTAGAAAAGAAATAAAAATTAAGGAGTAGTTGCATTTAAAAGGATTCTTCATTTTAAAGAGTTGAACTTCTTAATATAAAAGTACATGATTTACCAAAATTTGGTTAGTATGCAGTCCTTTAGAATTGCACTTTTTGGGGACATCTGCATTCAAATAATACCTGTCTTCTAGGGTAAAAGATGCTATGGGAAAAATTGCCAAAAAAAATGTTAGCAGTAAGGACCTTTTCAACAGAGAAAAGTTAGTTTTTAAATAACCATTTGTACATACTACCCTATGACAGTAATATTCTTCACTAAGTTTGTTTTCTGTACTATTTCATTTTTTCTGACAGTTCCTTTCTCCCCATCCCTACTCCTTATAGGTATATTTGGCCCGAAAGGAAGGATCATCTTTTGCTTATATTTCCTGGAAATTTGAGTGTGGGTCAGTTGGCCTAAAAGTAGATAGCATTTCTATTAGAACAAGTAGTCAAACTTTTCAGACCGGAACAATAGAATGGAAATTGCGATCTGATACAGCACGAGTAGAACTGACAGGCGGTAAGCATTTGCCTGGAGAATTAGTCACGAAATATATATATACCACTCTGAAGACCAATTGTACTTATTTGAGATGTAGCTCTTTTTTGCACCTAAGAGTTATTGATACTATTTCAGTAAAAAAAAAAAAATTTTTTTAATAAAACGTGTGTGATCCCATTGTAACAGAAAGGCTGATGTTTTCTGTTGTGAAATACAAATGCAAGGAAAAAAATCATTTCTTTGTTTCAAAGGACGCATTTCTTCCATAAAGAATAATTTGTATTTATTTTTAAGGGTTTATTTTAACTTATACATCAGCCTATATAAAATACATTTCAAAACAATCTATGCCCTTTAAATTACCAAAAGCAAAATGTTAATTTTTTTTTTCCCCTCTAACAGATAACAATCTTCACTCCTATGCTGATTTTTCTGGTGCCACTGAAGTTATTTTGGAAGCAGAATTAAGCAGAGGAGATGGTGATGTCGCTTGGCAACACACTCAGCTGTTTAGACAAAGCTTAAATGACCATGAAGAAAGTTGTTTGGAGATAATTATAAAATTCAGTGACTTTTGAGAACCTGAACATTATAGAAAAGCTGGCAATAATCAAGGACTTACTAAAGTAGTCTGTTGGTTCAGTGCATGCTTAGTTGGCAGTTACCACCCCGTGCTAGCATATTTCTTTTGCTAGCTATCCATCATGTAACCCTCATGAAAATATCTTTGTACGTGGACTATAATAAAATATTGAATAAAAAACTTTCTTCCATATGTGACTATAATTTGGAGTAAAGTCTTGTTGACCCAATATGGGATTTTAATCTAAAAACTGTAAGTATAGTTTTAAAAGTTAAATAATGATAATCATGATTAAATGCGATTCATGATTATGGTAAAATCTTGGGCTTATGATAGTAATTTGACATTTTCTGATCAGCCATTCATTTCTTCAGAAGTGGTTGAATTAGAGTCTCCTAATATTTTTAATTTTTAATTAATGTGAAAGTACAGTATCAAGTTATATAATGCATGAAAATTTATATGATTATAAATATGCAGGCATTTAAGAAATAAAATGAATTATTTTGCCTTACATCTTTTTAGTGGTTATTTTGGCTAAATAAAAGTCTTTTTTCTAAACATTGAAAAATACTTGAATAGATATGAGTTATGAAAACATTTAACATTGACAACATAAACTAGGATACATTTTAAATTCCATAATATGTGGACATTTTGAAAATGCCTTAACCTTTGAGTTATATTTTTATCTACCTCATTGAATAAAATATTCTTGATTTTGAAACTATGTAACTATATTATACAGTATCTATATATCAAGAGGTTTGTGTATATTCTCTATAACAGTCTCGAGTTTAGTGAACATTTATTAAGCATTTATGTACAAAGCATTGTGATAGCACTGTGGAGGAAGCAGTGGTGAAAAAGACGTAGCCCCAAGCCTCCCAGATTCCTTTGTGATATTCTGCAAAGTGAGTTCTCAACTCTTTATAGAAGAAAAAGGCATACTCAGAGTCTCACCCTGTGCCACTCAATAGAACATGACATGTATTATAAAATATATAATAAGATCCTGAAACAAAGGTCTTATATTTATTCTTTTTTTCTTTTGAGAGATGAGATCTTGCTATGTTGCCTAAGCTGCTTGGAACTCCTGGGCTTAAGCGATCCTCTCACCTCAGCCTTCCAAGTAGCTGGGACTACAGGCATGAGCCATAAGAAAGTTTTCTGGAACTCTCAGACTCGAAATTTTAACTTATAGTGGCCAAGTACTTAAGATTGGAAGGACTTGACACTTGTCTTGTGGTGTCTGCTATTGGCACAGTGAGTATTTTGATGATCATATGGACTAATCTGTTAACCAGCATGAAAAAACCTAGAAGTTTTCAAGCAATTTTATAAAGATGGTAATAGAATGTAGGAGCTCAACTGAATGGATGCATTCCAACTTTTACTGTGGCTTTAAGCAGAAAAAAGTATTCGAGTTCAAATGTTTTATGTTGCTATAGAGTTGAACTGTCAAAGAGAAAAGGTAGTTGCACCCTTTTTTTTTGGAATACTTTTCAATATATATACATATTTTTCATTTTACTTTAAGTTCTGGGATACAAGTGCAGAACGTATAGGTTTGTTACATAGGTATATGTGTGCCATGGTGATTTGCTGCACCTATCAACCCGTCTTCTAAGTTTTAAGCCCTGCATGCATAAGCTGTTTGTTCCAATGCTCTCCCTCCCCTTGTACCCCACCCCCCGCCTGGCCCCAGTGTGTGTTGTTTCCTTCCCTGTGTCCATGTGTTCTCATTGTTCAACTCCCACTTATGAGTGAGAACATGCAGTGTTTGGTTTTCTGTTCCTGTGTTTGCTAAGGATGATGGCTTCCAGCTTCATCCATGTCCCTGCAAAGGACATGATTTCATTCCTTTCTATGGCTGCATAGTATTCCATGGTGTATATGTACCACATTTTCTTTATCCAGTCTGTCATTGATGGGCATTTGGGCTGGTTCCATGTCTTTGCTATTATAAATAATGCTGCAGTAAACATACATGTGCACGTGCCTTAATAGTAGAGTGATGTATATTCCTTTGGGTATATATACCCAGCAATGGGATTGCTGGGTCAAATGGTATTTCTAGTTCTGGATCCTTGAGAAGTCACCACACTGTCTTCCACAATGGTTGAATTAATTTACATTCCTACCAACAGTGTAAAAGCATTCCTGTTTCTCCACAGCCTCACCAGCATCTATTGTTTCTTGACTTTTTAATAATCACCATTCTGACTGGGATGAGATAGTATCTCATTGTGGTTTTGATTTGCATTTCTCGAATGATCAGTGATGTTGACCTTTTTTTCATATGTTTATTGGCCACATAAATGTCTTGAGAAGTGTCTGTCCATATCCTTTGCCCACTTTTTGATGGGGTTGTTTTCTCTTGTAAATTTGTTTAAGTTCCTTGTAGATTCTGGATATTAGATCTTTGTCAGATGGATAGATTGAAAAAATTTTCTCCCATTCTGTAGGTTGCCTGTTCACTCTATGATAATTTCTTTTGCTGTGCAGAAACTCTGTAGTTTAATTAGATCCTATTTGTCAATTTTTGCTTTTATTGCAATTGCTTTTGGCATTTTCGTCATGAAGTCTTTGCCCATGCCTATGTCCTGAATGGTATTGCCTAGGTTTAATCAGTGTGCAGAAATCACAAGCATTCCTATACACCAACAATAGACAAGCAGAGAGCCAGATCATGAGTGAACTCACATTCATAATTGCTACAAAGAGTATAAAATACCTAGGAATACAGCTAACAAGGGATGTGGAAGACTGCTTCAAGGAGAACTACAAACCACTGCTCAAGGAAATGAGAGGACACAAACAAATGGAAAAACCTAACATCCTCATGGATAGGAAGAATTAATACCATGAAAATGGCCATACTGCCCAGAGTAATTTATAGACTCAATGCTAGTCCCATCAAACTACCATTAACATTCTTCACAGAATTAGAAAAAATTAAATTTCATATGGAACCACAAAAGAGCCCATATAGCCATGACAATCCTAAGCAAAGAGAACAAAGCTGGAGGCATCATGTTCCCTGACTTCAAACTATACTACAAGGCTAGAGTAATCAAAACAGCATGGTACTGGTACTAAAACAGACATATAAACCAATGGAACAGAACAGAGACCTCAGAAAAATACACATCTACAACCATTGCGACAAGCCTGACAAAAACAAGCAATGGGGAAGGGATTCCATATTTAATAAATGGTCCTGGGAAAACTGCCTAGTCATTTGCAGAAAACTGAAACTGGTCCCCTTCCTTATACAAAAATTAAGATGGATTAAAGACCTAAAAGTAAAACACTTTTTTTCTTTTTCTTTTTTTTTTTTTTTTTTTTTTGAGACCAAGTCTCACTCTGTCACCCAGGCTGGAGTGCAGTGGCACAATCTTGGCTCACTGCAAGCTTTGCCTCCCGAGTTCATGCCATTCTCCTGCCTCAGCCTCCCAAGTACCTGGGACTACAGGCACCCACCACCACGCCCGGCTAATTTTTTGTATTTTTAGTAGAGACGGGGTTTCACCGTGTTAGCCAGGATGGTCTCCATCTCCTGACCTCGTGATCCGCCCGCCTCGGCCTCCCAAAGTGCTGGGATTTACAGGCGTGAGCCACTGCGCCTGGCCAAAAACACTTTTCTTAAATATATTTCGTGAGATTTTCAACCCTGAGCCTACCCAATATATGTTAGTAGATATTTAATTATACAGAAAAGTTTGGAAATGGTACAGAAGGTATGGGGCAACACAGTTTTTGATAATGTGAAAAGTTAAGTGACAGTAAACTGGTAAGGGAAAAGTAACTTAGGCAAAGAATGGCAGATAGTACAAACCCCTCAGTAAGCGACCAATATTAAGGTACATTTTATTTAGGATCTTTGATTAATAAGCTTTCCACTGCCGTTGCACATGATTTAAAAACAATCTATAACCTGGTTTCAGGTCAGATCCCAGCATGATGAATTCCACAGACACTGCTTGTTGTTGCAGTGTTTTATTTTTAAGAAAGTCCTTTGCTGGAAACCACATTCTCATGGTGAACGAGAAGTACATCTGATGCTTTGATCAATTCACAAGGAAAATAGTGCTTCTGATTAAAGGAGGGCCAGAGAACACTTCGTCATAGAACACTTTTGAGATAGAAAGGGTTGTTAGAGATAATTTAACCCAGATTTCTTACTTTTCAATGAGGAAAACTCAAGCCCAGAGAAGGGAAATGACCTGTCCTGACAATTCAATGTATCAGTGGTGTAGGCAAGATTCATTTCTACATCTATCAAGTTGCAAGTTTATAGAATCAGAGACCTGTAAGTAGGTTGCTGTTTTAATAGGTGTTATGTGAATATAGACACTTTAATAGAAATGTTGAAGTTGAGAAGGTATTACAATTGAAATTAGAAGTTATTGAAATATAGAAACTTTAATAGAAATGTTCAAGTTGAGAAGGTGTTATAATTGAAATTGATTTTTCTAACCATAGTTAAGCTTTTCTAAAGACTTTTTTTCCTCTACAACAATAAGATGTGTTTTGATTTTATAGTACCAGCAGATACACTCTTCATAAACTAGTAACAGATCCAGGTAGCACACCTTCCTTAAATACTTTTGGGAGAAGAAGAAGAGGAAGCCAATACAGGTCATGATTGGTTTTATTTCTCTTAGCATATATTCAGTTACATTCTACATATTGACCAAAACAGTTTTATTTCTGATAAGAGATTTAGAATAGACCTAAACCAATAGTCACCACTTTTTGAGTTTTTCATAAGTGCCAGTGACTTTCATTGTCTCATTTGATCATGATGGCATTGTACAGTAGATACTGTATCTTATCCCCATTTTATAGGTGATGAAACTGAAGAATTAAGTGGGAGCCAGTATTTTAATGGCTGTGTATCCAACATCCCTTTCCTATTTCTTAAGCCACAGTGAAAACAGACTCAGAAGTTGTGACCTTGCTCTCTTCTCTCTTAGTTTTCTGAAGACTTGCTCTGGGCATAACAAAATTGTTTTATAATGATATAACAAAACATTATAAAGTAAAAGTGCTGCCTCCACTTCCCATGCTCTATATTATTTTCCAGGTTAACTGCCAAAAATTTTACATGTGTCCTTCCAAAGGTTTCCTGTGGATTTTCATGTCTGTATATGTATACACACAAACATATATAGACACACAGTTTTCATGTCTTTGCTTTTTTATGTAAATGAAGGTATATCCTTTCCCCGCTTGTTTTTTTAACAGTGTGTCTTAGAAATCATTCCTTGGTCAGTCATGGATATGCTACATTTATTTTTAACTGCTTCACAGAATTCCGTAATTTATCCATTCTATTATTTACAGATATTTAGATTTTTCCCTTTTTTTGGTTATTAAAAGCCCTGCTACAATGAGCATCCTTATACACATTTCTTTTACATAAAATACATGCAAAGATATGTGCATTTTAAATCTCACTAGCTACTGTCAAATTGCCCTCTAAAGATAATTTACACACCCAGCAGTAGTGGTTGAGGACACCGATTTCCTTCCATTCTTACCAAAACTGAATATTGCAGTTGTGGTAGCCATCCACCAGAGATCCCCGCTTCTTAGCTTCCATACCCTTTGGGTTGTCCCTTTTATACTAAACTAGAGCTAGCCCATGTGTCCAATAGAATATAGTGAGTAATCATGTGGTGTTTCCGAGGCTAGGACGTAAAAGCCTTGGCTTTCTTGAACTGGTCTCTCAGAAGAAGCCAGTTGCCATGCCACTAGGACACTCCAGAAGATCTGTGGAGCAGAACCGAGGCCTGCCTCCAATCACAAGCACCAAATTGCCAGTCATGGAAGTGGTTTCTCCTGCCCCAGTCAAGCCTTAAAAACTGTAGCTTCAAGGGAATGAGACACCCCAAGTCACAACTGCCCAGCCAAACCACTGATGAATTCCTCATACATGCACAGCAACCATGAGAGATAATAAATGATTTTTTAAAGACATTGTTTCTGAGTGATTTGTTTATACATCATTAGATTTCCAAATAGCAATGTTACTTTTGCCATTCTGAACTGTGAAAAGTATCTAGTTTTAACTTACATTTCCCTGTTGACTTGTGAGGTTAAACAGTTTTTAAATATTCATTGGCCATTTTTGTTTTGTATTTAAATTGTCTATGTATATGTATTATATATAATTATATGTTAATATGTTTACAATATGCAAAATTGAATTTATGTATAAGCACACTCATACCTTTTTCTATTGGATGGGTTCTTTGTTTTGATAATCATATTTAATATCCAACTCTTTTTTTTCTTTTTTTAAGAAGGAGTCTCGCTCTGTCGCCCAGCCTGGAGTGCAGTGGCGTGATCTCGGCTCACTGCAAGCTCCGCCTCCTGGATTCACGCCATTCTCCTGCCTCAGCTTCCCAAGCAGCTGCGACTACAGGTGCCCGCCACCATGCTTGGCTAATTTTTTTTTTTGTATTTTTAGTAGAGACGGGGTTTCACCGTGTTAGCCAGGATGGTCTCAATCTCCTGACCTCATGATCCGCCCGCCTCGGCCTCCCAAAGTGCTGGGATTGCAGGCTTGAGCCACCGCGCCTGGCTAGTATCCAACTCTTTATGATTGCTTTTCTAAACATCAGGTTGCACTTGATGATTGTATTATCTTCTCTATCTCTTGAGATTACTAATTAGAACTATTCTAGAAGTCTCTTGTTACTGAAATATTTCTGTTTTCTCTTGAATTATATCACATTGTTCACCTTGGTTCTCTTTTATGTTTTCCTTAAATGTTTGATCCACCATATTTATAATTAAGGTCTAAACTGATAATAACAGGTAACTGGCCTGGGTTTTCTCACTGATGACGTATTTTTTTGCCAGACCCTTCCCTTGGGTGGGAGGGCTGACTGCAGGACAGTATAAGTGGTGGGCATGGCATGCCAACCATGAGCTTTACCATGGGGTTCCTGGGCATCAGGTATGCAGACCCTCAGACCCTCACTCCCTGCTCAATACTTAGGTTCATTTGTTTCAGTGATTTTCTTTTTTTACTTCTTTCTTATATAAAGCACACACACAATTCCAAAGTGAAAACTGTATATCAAAGCACAGAAGTTTGCTTCCAACTCTGTTTTCTTCCTTCTGCGTTTCCTTCTTCCACCCATCCCACCCTCATGGGTAACCATATTTATTAGCTTGGATTTATTCTTCCATCTTTCCCATTTTGAAAATAAAATAAAAAAGCATTTCTCCCTCTTTCCATCACTGTAGACACTACTCTATACTCAGACACTGTTTTGCACTTTGCCTTTTTTACTTAGCATTTCATGGAAGTCATGCTACCTCAGTATTTTAGGAGCTTCCTCATTCTTTGTACATCTGTGTAATATTTCTTTCAATATGTAATTCACAGTTTGACTTATCTCCAGTTTTTTTAACATTTAAAAATTGGTAGATTAATATAAAATCTGGATTTTTTAGCTAATATCGAAAAATCAGATTATGTAGCAACACTGTGGTTCATAATTCCTGTATGGAAGCAGTTGGCTAGTACCCATGCCCCCTTTAAGACAGGACCAGTATAGGACCTGTACTTCCTGTTCACCATAAACCCCACATCCCTGTCTCTGGCTCCAGTGCTGAAGCCTAGCGTCAGTCACCATTTACCCCAAGACTTACACCAGTGTTCCTAGAGAAATACTCCTCTGTTCCCTTGTTTACCAACGTTATAAAATCCAAGATGGACTAAATTGGTTGAATTTATTTACATATTCATTCATTTTCACCTGTAATCACTTTACTCATGAAAGTTACCTGCCTGTACATGTTAGAGTTTGTGACTGCCTCTAAAGGAATGTACTGTTTTGTATATATTTTAGTCAAGTTTAACATAATTGTTTCATATTACAAATTCTTAAGATGATTCGACATGTTGATTAGCTTTTGGGGAGGTTGTTGTCTTTGAATTGGTAGAAACTTAGACTCCATCAATAAGCTACATAAGATTGTAAGAATCATTACTCTTATCAAATACAAAATATAGGAGACTCACCAATTTGTATGTCTTAATTTATATAACTTGTACCTTTTCTCAACTTTCAATTTTCTGTGAAACAAATATTCCCAATCTTTGTAGTTGTCTTTGGATTCTTGCAGTGAGTAATTCTCAGAATGCTTTGTAAATATCATCACTGCATTTTGTGAAACTAGCTCTGCAGAGCTGGCTAGCTCCACCATAGCACTCTCATGGTTTAAAAGAATTGTCATTAGTATTTTTGTTTTTTCCCTCAGTTATTTCCTGCTATTATTTATTTTAGTTTTAATAACTAAAATACAAAGAAGTACAAAGAATAATATGACATACACCAGTGCACTCTCCACTCAAGTAATATATATTAGCATTGTTTTATTTGCTTCATCTTCTAATGAAAAATGAAATACAGCACATATAAAGATGAAATCTCCTATGGAACCTTGTATTAGTCGGTTCTCACACTGCTATAAAGATATTACCTGATACTGGATGATTTATAAGGAAAAGAGGTTTAATTGACTCACAGTTCTGTATGGCTGGGGAGGCCTCAGGAAACTTACAATCATGGCAAAAGGGGAACCAGGCATACCTTACCTGGCGGCAGTCGAGAGTGTAAAAAGCCCAAGGGAGGCTGGGTACGGTGGCTCTCACCTGTAATCCCAGTACTTTGGGAGACCGAGGCGGGCGGATCACCTGAGGCCAGGAGTTTGAGACCAGCCTGGTCAACCCCATCTCTACTAAAAATACAAAAATTAGCCCGGCATGGTGGCGCGCGCCTGTAGTCCCAGATACTCCAGAGGCTGAGGCAGGAGAATCTCTCGAACCCAGGAGGCAGAGGTTACAGTGAGCCAAAATGTCGCCACTGCACTCCAGCCAGGGTGACATAGTGAGACTGCTTCAAAAAAAGAGAAAGCCCAACGGAAACTACCGTTTATAAAACTATCAGATCTCGTGAGAACTCCCACACTATCACAAGAACAGCATGAGGAAACTGCACCCCTGATCCAATCACCTCCCACCAGGTCTCTCCCTCAACACCTGAGGAATACAATTCAAGATGAGATTTGGGTGGGGGAACAAAGCTTAACCATATCAACCCTCTTCCTTTTTTTTTTTTTTTTAGGCAGGGTCTCACTTTGTCACCCAGGCTAGAGTGCAGTGGCACAATCTGGACTCACTGCAGCCTCAACCTTCTGGGTTCAAGTGATCTGCCTGCCTCAGCCCCCCAGGCAGCTGGGACTACAGGCACGCGCCACCAGGCTCAGCGAATTTTTTATTTTTCTGTAGAGATAGGGTTTCACCATGTTGCCCAGGCTGGTCTTGAACCTCCCAAAAGTGCTGTGATTACAGGCATGAGCCACTGCGCCCGGCCGGACCCTCTTTCAGTCCCATTTCTTCTACCTTCCACAGAGGCACTTGTAATCAGGAATTCTGTTTATTCTGTGATCTTTCGCTATATACATATATTAATAATATACAATGTTGATTCGTATAGTTTTAAGTCTACATAAATAGTATATATAGTACATAAGGTTCTGCAACTTGCTTTTTTATTCATTTTCTATGTCCATGTTGATACATATAGGTCTTGATAACTCCTTTTAACTGCTGCATAGATTCCATCATTTAACAGTACCCCAGTTTATTTCTCCCTTATCGACTTGATGGACACTTAAGATATTCTTAGTGTTTATTACAAGCAGTTGTTAGTATCACAGCTAATGCTTTATCTCCTTGTGGATAAGTGCAAAGTTTCTCTAGGATATATTCCTAGAAATATAACTGATGGGTCATAGGATATGTATATTTTCAAATGTATTGCCAATTGTTCTATAAAATGTTTAATGCTAATTTACTCAAATCCTGCTTCTCTACATCCTGGCCATATGCAGTATTTTGTTAAACGTTATAATCTTTGCCAGTATGATCTGTGTAAAATAGTATTTTGTTACTTGCTTTGTTTTTTTTTCTGATTATGGGTGAGTTTGAGTATCTTTTCACATTTATTGATCATTTGGGCATTCTGTTCTGTGATCAAATATTTTGCTTTCTTTTCTTTTCTCTTCTTTGTCCTTCTTGCTGGTTTTTAGGAGGTCCTTATGTACTCTGGACATTAATCTTTTGTCTGTTATATATTTCTATAATATTTTCTCCATATATGATCCATCTTTTAAATTCATTAATTATTTTCTGTTAGAAACAACACAACAAAGCCATATTCTCTACAAGATCTATTTAGAAAGATAACTTTTGACTTTTACCTCTTTATAAGCACTGAAGCCAATCTAACTAGAAAAAGGGCTTTGTGAGAAGAAAAGGGACAGTGGTTTCTGGTAGCAAAAAAAAAAGTGTGCTAAATTCCTGGAGTCCTTGAAATACAACACTGAATAAAATTTTATGTTTGGTGGCAATGTGCTTATAATTTGGAGAATGTTTAGGCTTAGAGAGAAGTAAATGCTTGAAAAGGAAGGCATTTTCATGCTGAATTCCTTGGTCAGAAAGACTATCATCTGAAATGTTATGTCATCCCTTTCAGACACAAAAAATTCAAAAAAGCAAAGAGAGTCTTTGATTTTCACTTAATAAATATGGAAACATCAAAGCTCTTGAACTCCTTGTAAACTTAAATTTGAAACAGATTAAATGCTGAGGGGGAATGATAGCAGGAGAGCTTTTTGAAATGAATCATTAAGTAGCTGAATTTCAAAAAATTCATAGTTGAGGAAATGAGGATGGTAATTTCACTTGGATCCAAATTATCTGACAGTATGAGGAGTGTTAGCACTGAATGGTCATGCAATCAAGCCAGGTATCTTTGCCACTAAAGGAAAATATGGTATTTTTCAAAATAAAATACTATTAGCCTGAAAATACCAGGTAGCAGAGAAGTTACCCAAAGGATAAAGCACAAACTCAAGTACCACTTTTTCCACGTATGGGAGTTATGTGTCTACATTGAAGCAGTCACAAGGTTCCTGAGGATCAGGATGCTTCACTTCCTGTTCTCCTTCCACTTCTCTGTAGGAAACTTCCATGCCAGTCCCTGGATGCACACAGGAGCTGCATGAATGCCTAATATATACATATTAAATAACCATGACTCCTAAAACACATTTTCAGTGGGAGAATAAAAACATTTTCCATTCGGTAGCTCAAACTCCTCTCCACATCATAAACTGTAACTCATGAAATCTTTTGGAAACTTCATTTTGCTTTGTGACTGTGAGTTAATTATTTTTCTTAGTTTGAATGCAGTGTTGTGTTTAAGCCTCATTTTCTGATAAAAGTATAATTTTTATTTCACTGCAGAAGAAATTGCATACAGATTAAATTATACTTCTATTTATGAAATAATTCCTCCTGTAAACTATTTGTGAATGTATTACAATGGGAATACATGAATAGAAAGAGGAAGAAAAGAAATTACAAGATGTGTAGTTAATATTTCTGCTATTTTCATTTTTTAATGGAGCTTTGCACAGTGCATGATCTCTCAGACAGTGTTCTCCAGAGCAAGGACTATGCATCACACCATATGAGCGGTGTGTTTAAAATGCAGTCTTCTGAGTCTCATGTAGGAGGTTTCAAGTCAGAATCCTTGGCTGAGGCTAGGGAATGTAGTTTATTAACAACTCCCTGATTCTTAAATGGACAAACATTTGAGAACTGCTGTTCTAACCTAATGCTCACATTTTTACAATGAGGAAATTGAAGGTCAGAGAGTTAACACATTGGCACAGGTTACACAAGTTAGTAATTCCTTGACCAGTGTTTAATATTTGGAAGAGTCTCTAATTTCTAACCTGTCTCATTCTCATTTTTACCAATATCTTACTAATGTGGGGTTTTTTTTGTATTTTATTGTAATTTCCCTTGAGTCATTATGTGCTGGTTGCTTTTTTAACTTGAAAAAGGAGTAGCTTCAGCTTTTTCTGGTTCTCTTCTCTCAACTGATTTAGAACAGAGGGTTACCTCCAAAGGGAGAAGAGGAGAAAAGAAAGGAGGGAGAAAGAAAAATGGTGTCTTCGATTAACTGTGCCCATTTCTTTGCATCATATTTCATCTTGAACCCAATATAGTTTGTCTTTTACCCATTCATTCTGCTGAAACACAAGATGGCAAGCCCGTTACGGACTGTGTTCTGTTCTTTTTTGTTGCCCCTACTATACTTAGCACAGCACCCAAGAGGGACATAGTAAGAGGCAGCAAACAGTAAGCAGATAAACTACAGAATTAAAATAATCCAAAGTGGATTCCCTGCCTCTCCAGGAAACTGTGACTCCTTTGGGGTATATTTAATGGTTTAGCTCCAGGACAAACTCTAAAAATTTTGCATCCACTGTGCTGTAGATTATTGTACAAATTTGTGAAATGTTATTGAAGATCCACTTTTGAGCTCTTCTTTATGTTAGCCTTTAAGTAGTAGTCTCAGATACATGGATATTTCTTCATTCTCCCTCAGTCAGGGGGACTATATCTCTCAACCTGCATTCTGGTTCCTCTTCTGATTGAATCTATCAGCATAATTCAACTTGGCTTTCTGTACCCTAATCAGTTGAACGAGTGATCATCTTATATTGAAATTGCCATGTATGTTATTTAAATTAAAATGTATGGTTAAAATCATCACTGGGATAGCTTGACAGCAGTGCACATACCACAACTTTCTTAAAACTTTTTTTTCATGGTCAATTCTTATCTATCTTTCAGTTCTTCCTGCCTAACTGAGGTCTTTTACCAAAGCTCAATTTTGAGTCTTTGTTCTAATTTCACTATGCCTTTTACAGAACTGAATATATCTCATAGTTTTACTGATCAACCTAGACTTAAAGGACTCCCACAGTTCGACTTCAGGCAGGCAGATATCTCAGTGATGTCTGAGTTTCACATATTGGCCATCTGGGTTTCATTTCTATGCAGATATTTGACTGCTGTTCTCCAACACAATCCAGTCTTTCATATGACAAGCTTCTTGTTAACGAATGTGTAGGAGCCAGCTCGACATTCATCATAAAGTTGATTCAACCATTCAGTTATTATTGACAGTCTAATCTGTGTCAGGAACTAAGTACTAGGAATATAGCAATGAATAAAATAGACAAAACCCCCTGTTCTCATATAATTTATATTTTAGAGAGAGAGAGATGACTTTTAAACAAAATATACACATATTTAGATAGTGATAGATAGATGTTTAGATAGTGATTAATTCCAAAGAAAATAACAGTGAAATGATTGACAATTTGGTGTAGCCTTATTGTCTACATTCACCTCTACCTGCCAGATGTTGGTTACAAGGAGGACACATTACCATTCATTACCATCTCTCACTGTGAGTATTGAATAATTTAGACAGGCTATGCATTTTGCACACTTCCTTGAGCTAGCTGCAAGCATCCCCCTTTCTCCCTCACTGGTTGCCCTCCCACCATTGTGTCATCAGGATAAACCCAATGCACCTTTTCTTCATATGAAATACTTTGCTCTCCCATGTGTTGTGTCAATGATTTTAACTGTGGCCCTACCTGTTGTTGGAGGTTATTGAAGGACCAACCATTGGCCTAGTAGTATTGTACTAAACATTGATTAAAAGGAATGTTGAAATGAAACTCAGGGCTTATCAGCATCTTTCCATCTTTACCTGGACTAATTTGCCTTCTTGCTTTGGTCTCACTAATGTCCCGTCAGTCTAGTGGAGTTGCTTTGTTAAATAGTTGTATAGCTTTAAGTAATTTCCTTCTCTGAGTCTGTTTTGTTATATGATACATGAGATAATAACTCCAACTTTTCAAGAATGTAGTGAGGATTAGAGATATTTTATGTAAAGCATTAGCATGATGCTTGGATACAGTAAGATTCAATGAATGGCAGTGGTCATTGTGATTGACCTTCTCTCTTCCTGGAGGGCCAGACCTGGTCAAACCTCGCCTTCCCGAAATTCAGCCTTGGCTGCTCCGGTGTAGATGCCTTTCTTTTTATTCATACTTGCTTCAGCCATAACATCTCTTTGTAAATTTGCAGTTATTTCCAAAAATGTAACGAGAAAATCAGATTCTGAAGAAATTGTTCATCCTAAATAACATGCAGTAAATATTAACTTAAAAGCAATTAAAATTTATTTTTATGCATCTGTGACTCTGGGGTTTATAAATTTTAAGACAATTTAATTATTTTATTTTTTCTTATAATTATCTTTCTTATAATACATGTTCACTATAGAAAAAAATAACATACAGAGAAGCAAAACTTTAAAAATCACCTGTAATCCCATTGCTAAGAGATAATCACTGATTGGATTCTGGTATGTATCTTTACCAAAATACATATTTATCTTAAGATAGGAACAATTTTTAAATTAATACATCTTTTTTAAAATAAAAATAAAATTGCATTATACATAATGTTCTGTAATTTAAATGTGAATCATAATATGTTTTTCATTATTTTTTATGACTGCATAGTAATCAACTATCTAGATGCATTATAATTGGAAGCAAACCAATTGCCTGCTGGATTTTTAGTGGTTTTATTACTTTGTGGTTTTGTTTTTACTAAGTTTTTTTTAAGAGAAACAATGAATGGCAAGATAATCAGCTATTTGCAATTTTTTTAAAAAATCAAAATACCCAGAACATGTCCTGAGATGATATAGCTGCAGTTCAGTTTTCCATTCATTAATAACATCTTAGAGAGTCACTAATTTGTTGTGACTGTCACCAAGGCATTATACTCTTCCCTCCCTGCTGCTTTTATTACTGGATACCTCCTATTTTCAAATACTATAGTGGAAACTGAGGATGCAACCCCAGCATTCAAGGAACTACTCTACTTCTTGGTATGGGACTAACACTTTTAGGGTGTGAAATATTTAAGCAAGAGTTTTTAAACAGCATTACACTACTATAAATTAAGTTGGCTGGATTTTATGGTTCATGTATGATTAGTACAGAGATTGTTTGTTTGTTTGTTGTTTTTTTTTTTTTTTGAGACGGAGTCTTGCTCTGTCGCCCAGGCTGGAGAGCAATGGTGCGATCTCGGCTCACTGCAACTTCCACCTCCTTGGTTCAAGTGAGTCTCCTGCCTCAGCTTCCTGAGTGGCTGGAACTACAGGCGCGTGACACCATACCTGGCTAACTTTGTATTTTTAGTAGAGACAGAGTTTTCACCATGTTGGCCAGGCTGGTCTCGGACTCCTAACCTCAGGTGATCCGCCCGCCTCAGCCTCCCAAAGTGCTGGGATTACAGGCATGAGCCACCACACCCGGCCGAGATGTTCTTTATATTTGAATCTCAATTTTGTTAACTATTCTAAACATATAAAGCATTGAATATACCATTTCCTGATCTCCTTGTTTCCTACTTGTTGTGTGCTTAAATAACAAAAAGTAATCTATTGCTTAATTTCATGTACCATAAAGATAAAGGAGTATCAGGAGAATTGGAAAGAACTTCTGTAATTTGTGATAGATACGTTTGGCATTTCAGGAAGACAGTAATTTTGAAGGAGAAGTGAGATTAAAATAGAGCCCGATGGTTAAGTGCAGGCCTGGTGGTTCTGGACTACAGCTTGTTTACATGAAAGCATAGAATTTAGAGATCCACAATGAGCTGAACACACTAGCCTCTGTGAACTGTTTTAAAGATTGTGTCATGCTGTGATTGACTCAATATTGTGCAAGATAGTTTTAGACCCCAATCTCCTGACAAACAGATTCAACATAGGCAAAGTTTGAATCTGTTTACAGTTCATATATTGATAAGATGTAGACAACATTCATTGTATAAGAAAGTAGGTTTCAAAGATACAGTAAAATCTCAGCTTTCTGCAGTGAGTGTTATATCTGACTAGTATTAATTAATAGAAAATAAATGTGTAAAAATACAATTAATAGATTGCATCTTTTCGAACTCAGCCTCATCACTGCATAAAATTATAGTAGGTGACATTATGAAGAAATCACATATACTTTGGGTTCTTATGGTAAATTAAATTGATCCAGCAACCATTTAGATGAACTACCATCATCTTAAATGGAAGATATTCCACACCAACCCAAAATCTACCTGCTCAACTGCAAGAGATTCCCTTTCCCATCTTTCCTATTTCTATCAATAATGCCAACTTACATCATGAAATCTTATGAGGTCCACCTTGTTGATTCTTCTTTTAAAATATTTCTCTTCCACTCATTCCTCTCTAACTCTGTAACATGGCCCAAGCCTTCATCCCTTCCTAATTGGCTTCTGTGCTCTAGTATCTCCTTCTTCCAATATATTCTACATGTTACTGCAAAGTGACCTGTGATCTTCTAGAAATATTTATTTAATCAGATCCATCCTCAGTTCAAACTCCCCCTTCATTCTCCACAAGAAAAATCTTGGTTCAATTCTTACCACATAGTAGGTCTTCCAGAAATGTTGAGTGCCTGATGGGCAGACTCACTGATTGGTTTTCAAAATGTGACATTTTAGTTTTATTTTAGCTCACTCATGTGAGTCCTTAAGTTTGAACTTATGACTCTGGTACTGTATTTCTTCTGGGTTGTTTTCATTTCCACTATTAAATGCACTGTGGTATTGTAAAATGATTGTTGGCAGTGAAATAAACTAAGGTGATTAAAGCTTTAACTACACTTCTGTCTTATGAAGTAATTCAGAGTCACAATCTAACTTGCACCTCATTAAAACTTAAATCATTCACAATGTGTGTCTTTAAGTTGAAGATACTGATTTCCATAACCCTCACTGGAAAATCAGTCTTGTTATTTTTCTACTTCCCTGTGGATACTCAACTATTCTTCTCATTGTTTTATTTTTAGACCCAGCCGACCTGCCAATCATCTGTCTGTGAGCTACTCATGGACAAGACCATTACTAAACAGGATTGTAACGTTAGGGTTTATGGCTATAGCATAAATGTTTGTAAATCAGCTGAATACATTGAGCATACAGTTTAATCACTTTATATTGAAGAGAAAATTCAAATGAAATGTTAAATGTTTGCATTTGAACTGAAAGTATTTTCTCCTCTTCCCCACTGCCCCCATTTAGGATTTCCAAAAATTGTGATTAAATTTAAGCAAGACTTAATATCTACTTTAGAATAATTATGTAGCCAAGATTAAAATGATTCACATAATCAAATTTACAAATTGAACAAAACAAATGAATTGGTAGAGACAATTCCTAGGGTGCTCTGATGTGTCACATCCTCTCAATTACCCCAGTTGATAACCATTGCTGTTATTTCTTTTCTTTTTTTTTTTTTTTGAGACGGAGTCTTGCTCTGTCGCCCAGGCTGGAGTGCAGTGGCGCGATGTCGGCTCACTGCAAGCTCCGCCTCCCGGGTTCACGCCATTCTCCTGCCTCAGCCTCTCCAAGTAGCTGGGACTACAGGCGCCCACCATCACGCCCGGCTGATTTTTTGTATTTTTAGTGGAGACGGGGTTTCACCGTAGTCTCGATCTCCTGACCTCGTGATCCGCCCACCTTGGCCTCCCAAAGTGCTGGGATTACAAGCGTGAGCCACCGCGCCAGGCCCATTGCTGTTATTTCTTTACCTAGGTTTTAGGGCCCTAAATATTAGCTGATAAGAGAGTCTCCTTGTCTCTTAACTTAATTTTTATAAGTACTCCTGGAAATGTGCACAGCTTGCTGATCAGTGACTGAAAATGAGGGAAATGAAGAAGATTTGAATGGTCTGGCTAATATTGGATGATTCTGGATAATTAACTTCTGAATAATTAAGTGTAATATACATATTTCTTTGATTCATAGTTAGCTTTTTTAGCTTTTCTGATTGCGCATTCTATATTTTCTAATTGTAGGCTGAGTGTCAAATTGCCCATATTCCAAAGACTGGAAAGAAATGTAGGAAGTTAGCTTATGTTTCAAACTTATTTAAAATGTGCATAATTTTTTAAGCTATGTAGACTATTTTTACCCATAAGCTAAGTTTAACATTTCTCTCACGGTGCTGGATTGATGTTGCTACTGTAAAATGCTATTGTGTAGACTGGAAATTTAGAGAGTAATTATATGTTCAAAGGGCTTCAAGCCAAGTTCTACTTCACGTTTCTTAAGAGTTTTGCCTCCAGCCAGTGTGGTAATACTAGAAGAAGTTACTCATTCTTAAGCACAAGACACCTGTAGCAGAATCTGCAAAGACCCAACAATAGTTACTAAACAAGCTATTCCCTGCTGAAGTGGAATCAGTAGAGATAGATGATGTAATAGGTGAAAGATTCAGGGACCTCTTTTGTATGCTTGATGGTGGGAATTATCTTTAAAATCTTTTAAAGATTATTTTTACACAAGGAGCACTGTAGAAGCTTTTTCCTGCTTTATTTTAGTACTATCAAGGCTGTTATTTGAATTAGAAAATGTCAAAAGAATGATTGTATACTGTTCATTTGATTGTACCAAACAATGAAGGGCATTAAGTGTGGTAATCTGAGGCACATTTAGTAAAGATTTTTGGAAAAGTTACATATTACAGTGGTTTTCCTCCTCCTCATCTTCCTCATTCTTCCCCCTTCTGTTCATTCTCCTCCTCCTCCTCCTCCTCCTCCCCCATCCCTCCTCTTCCTTTTCTTCTTAAAAATGAATTGGTAGTTCTGACATTCATATATATAGACTCTAATTTACCAGTGGGCTATGTTCCATAAATATGTTTGAAGTCAGTTAGCTGACATAACAGAAAGACCAAGGACACTGAAGTACGCCAGACTTGGCTGAATCCTGGCTCTATTATTTCTTAGCTGGGCTGAGTCGCTTTACCTTTCAGAGTCTCTTTTTGCATGTGTAGAAAAAGAATAATATCTTCCTTACTGAGTTGTTATGAAGATTGTAGAGAATATATATAAAACCCAAAGCACAGTGCTGTGGACGTTATAAGTATTCAATTTATAACAGTAATAGACTATAAGTAGTAGATACAGCTATAGTTGTCAGAACTAAGAATTAACAGCAGAAATGTAGGTGACTACACTATGTGTTAAATGAGTTTTTGCGGAGCAGCCTAGAAAATGCATCTTAATTAAAACTAAGGTGAACAAAAATTTTTATAACGTTCAACTCTGAAAAAAACAAAGACACTTAAGGCCACATTTTAAAAATTTTATAATGAAATTAGCTTTAGCCTATGAGCAAGAACGTGTGTTTTCACAAGCTATAGAAGCTTTTAGATCGGAAGAAAGTCATAGAAAATATTAGCACTGTGTTTTTGACAATGTTTAATAACTGTCGGTATTTGAGAAGAAGCAAAACAGAGACAACTGGTTGGGTGCAGTGGCTCATACCTGTAATCCCAGGACTTTGGGAGGCAAAGGTGGGTGGATTGCTTGAGCTCAGAAGTTTGAGACGAGCCTGGGCAACATGTTGAAACCCTGTCTCTATCAAAAAAAATACAAAAATTAGCTTGACATGGTGGCTGTGTGCCTGTAGTCCCAGCTACTCCAGAGGCTGAGGTGGGAGGATTGCTTGAGCCAAGGAGGCAGAAGTTGCAGAGTTGAGATTGCGCCACTGCGCTCCAGTCCAGGCGGCAGAGTGAAAACCTGTCTCAAAACAAAACAAACAAACAAAAAAACAGTCAACTTATTTTTCATCCTTTCATGTGCATAGAGCTTTAGAATTTATAAATTTGTTCATAGGTGTTATCTCAGGGGTTATACCAACTGTAAAGTTAGAGACACTGAGGCTTAAGCAAAAATCACTTGCTTGAAGTCATACAATAAGTTAACAGCAAAATGGGCACTAAAATTAGTTTATTTAATTTATGGAAACATTTGCTGAGTGCATGCCAATTCTGGGGAAATAAAAATAAATATATGTTCTACCACTTCCTCCTGCCAACACCTAACACAATCTAGGTCTTCCTCTGTAAGGATTTTAACTTTCCTCTCTGCTTGGGCCAAGTAAAGAATGGTGAGCTGTGCAATCCAGAACAGAACTTTATCCCTGGGCTTGCCAATTCCTGGGCAATGCCAATAAGGCATTAGTTGTCTGTCATTCAACAAGAAGCCTCTTGGGCAGGGGCCACAGGTTCCCTCTTCCCCCAAGTGTGCACACATACCTTTGAAGGTCCCAGAACCAGAGAGATTTTCTGTTACATCAAGGCAGAGTGGACTGGGATTCCTCCAGAAAATCTACATCACTCACATTTGGGTATTTTGGTTGTTAAATATGTATTAATAATAGTTCATCACTGACACCTAAACTGCCAACCTAGTACCTCTCAAAGCACCAAAAGTTAAGGCATCTTATTTTCTACAATTCAGCGACATTCTATGATGATCATTCTCTCATAATAGGTTTTTTCAATGTTTTGTTTGTTTGTTTGAGACAAAATATGGCTCTATCGCCCAGGCTGGAGTGCAGCAGCACGATCACAGCTCACAGCAACCTCCACCTCTTGGGCCCAAAGCATCCTCCCAACTCAGCCTCCCAATTAGCTGGGACTACAAGCATGCATCACCATGACCGGCTAATTTTTGTATTTTTTGTAGTGACGGGGTTTCACCATGTTGCCCAGGCTGATCTCAAACTCCTGGGCTCAAATGATAGGCCCGCCTCAGCCTCTCAGAGTGCTGGGATTACAATCAATATTTTTAAAGATAAGAAAAATACTTTGCAAAATCAGAGATTACACAAACAAATAGAAAAACATTCCATGCTCCTGGATAGGAAGAATCAATATCATCAAAATGGCCATACTGCCCAAAGTAAATTATAGATTCAATGTTATTCCCATTAAACTACCACTGACATTCTTCACAGAATTAGAAAAATTTATTTTAAAATTCATATGGAACAAAAAACGATCCCAAATAGCCAAGGCAATACTTTTTTTTTTTTTTTTTTTTGACATGGAGTCTCGCTCTGTCACCCAGGCTGGAGTGGAGTGGCGCAATCTTGGCTCACTGCAACCTCCACTTCCCGGGTTCAAGCGATTCTCCTGCCTCAGCCTCCAGAGTAGCTGGGACTACAGCCGTGTGCCACCATGCCTGGCTAATTGTTTATATTTTTAGTAGAGACAGGGTTTCATTGTGTTAGCCAGGATAGTCTTGATCTCCTGATCTTGTGATCCACCTGCCTCAGCCTCCCAAAGTGTTGGGATTACATGTGGGAGCCACCGCACCTGGCCTAGCCAAGGCAATCCTAAACAAAAAGAAAAAAGCTGGAGGCAACATGCTACCCAACTTCAAACAATACTACAGGGCTACAGTAACCAAACCAGCATGGTACTCGAACAAGAATAGACACATAAATCAATGGAACAGAAAAGAGAACCCAGAAATAAGACTGCACATCTACAACTATCTGATCTTCAACAAACCTGACAAAAAGGAGCAATGGGAAAAGGACTTCCTATTCAATAAATGGTGCTGGGATAACTGGCTAGACATATGCAGAAAACTGAAACTGGACCCCTTCCTTACACCATATACAAAAATTAACTCAAGATGAATTAAAGACTTAAATGTAAAACCCCAAACTATAAAAACCCTGGAAGACAACCTAGGCAATACCATTCAGGACATAGGCACGGGCAAAGATTTTATGACGAAGATGCCAAAAGCAACTTTAATGAAAGCAAAAATTGACAAATAGGGTCTAATTAAACTAAACAGTTTCTGCACAGCAAAATAAACTACCAACAGAGTAAACAGACAACCTACAGAATGGGAGAAAAATTTTGCAAACTATGCATCTGACAAAGGTCTAATATCCAGCATCCATAAGAAACTTAAACAAATTTACAAGAAAAAAAAAGATTAAAAAGTGGCCAAAGGACATTAACAGAGACTTCTCAAAAGAAGACATACATGCAGCCAACAATCGTGTGAAAAAAAGCTCAACATCACTGATCGCTAGAGAAATGCAATTCAAAAGCACAATGAGATACTGTCTCACATCAGTCAGAATGGGTGTTATTAAAAAATAAAAAATAATAACAGATGCTGGCGAGGTTGTGGAGAAAAGGGAACACTTTTACACTGTTGCTGGGAGTGTAAATTAGTTCAACCACTGTGGAAGACAGTGTGGTGATTCCTCAAAGACCTAAAGACAGAAATACCATTCAACCCAGCAATCCCATTACTGGGTATATACCCAATTGAATACAAATCGTTTCATTATTAAGACATATGCATGCATGTGTTCATTGCAGCACTATTCACAATAGCAAAGACAAGGAATCAACCCAAACACCCACTAATGATAGACTGGATAAATAAAATGTGGCACATTTACACCATGGAATCCTATACAGCCATAAAATAGAATGAGATCATGTCCTCATGTCCTTTGCAGGAACATAGATGGAGCTGGAAGCCATTATCCTCAGCAAACTAATGCAAGAACAGAAAACCAAATACTATATGTTCTCACTTATAAGTGGGAGCTAAATGATGAGAACACAAGAACACATAGAGGGGAACAACACACACTGAGTCCTATTAGAGGGTAGAAGGTGGGAGGAGGGAGGGAAGCAGGAAAAATAACTAATGGATACTGTGTGTAATACCAGGGTGATGAAATAATCTGTACAACCAACCCCATGATACACCTTTACCTATGTAATAAGCCTGCACATCCTGCACCTGTACTTGTACCCTAAACTTAAAAGTTAAAAGAAAACAACTTTCCATTCCGGTTTTTTAGAGCCCTAGCATGAGGTTGAAACAACATACAGACAACATGTCTAGGATAGATGTTTTAGTTTTTAAGAGCAGGAAGTGCAGCTTTACCTTTTCCCTCCTTTGCAGTATTCACAGCATTTTAAGCACAGAGCCCCTGATTAAATAAAAAGAGGTTTTGAAATCTTAAGGATTCAAATCATGAATGGGTTTTATTACTTTTCTCCAAAGCATAATATTAATAGATTACTGGGTTTCTCTTCCAAAATCCAAACAGCAAATAGTTTTTGTTAAACTGTGTTCTCTTCACCCAAAAGGAAATTCTAATTAATTCAACAGATGCTGGCGAGGTTGTGGAGAAAAAGGAAGGCTTTTTCTCTAAGCAATTTTCAACCTCTGAGCAATTTAAAGATTGGGGGTTGCACTACAGTTGGTCTTAGTTTTTCTAATGTATTTTGTTAGCCTCATAAGAAACTCCTATGGATATGAATCTTAATAGATTTCAGTTCTGTTCTATTTTCACATTCCTGCTTTTCCTGAGGGAGTAGTAATAGTTTGGTTATTGTTGGTCTGGCATGCAGCTGGAAAAAGAATGTGGAGTTTATGGGAGTAGGGGGCCTCTCTGCTTATTGCTGCTGCTAGAAATGTATATTCTGCAACTCCTAGGTTTTGTGCAAGCCTTGTATTGTAAATGGAACCATGTACCTTGATGGTTATACATGAGTCCATGAAAGTTGGACTTAGTTGCATGTAACCTATTTTGTCAAGGAAGAGATAGAGAGATTATTCATATTCTGGAATACCTTCTCCCTTCCTTCCTCCTCTCACTCTTTTCAAATGGCCTCTCACCCTAGCAGAGAGTTACTTGTTTGGATGAAGAAACTGTGTTTTGAGGAATACTCTTAATGTATCTATCAGATAGCTTATTTTTCATGCCAGAGAGCAGAGGCTAGAACCCTGGCATAGTTACACACGGAATGTATAACTTTTAAGAGAGATGTTAAGTGACAGACTCAAGATTACACAGCTAGTAAGTGTAGTAGCCACAACCAATCTCTTGACTTCTTCCTTTTCTCCAAGTCTCTCAACTTGCTCATGGCATTGCTTTCTTTCCTTCTCAGTCTAGACTCTGGGTTGAACGATTTCAGCTTCTGCCCCACTCACTCTACCAATCCCTATGCCTCAACTGACCCATTCTCCCCTGCACTACCTGCTATTTGCCAGGCTGCTGGTAAAAACCATGCAGTCAAGGAGACTGTCCTTCCCTACAGCCTCTTTCCACTTTGTACACTCTTCCTGGGCCATCTACCTCCATGGGATAACCTAGTAGACCTTTGCTGGCATGTCGCTTTTATCTGCAGTCCAGGCTTATGTCCTGAGTTCTAGGGACATCTTTTCTCATTTAATGAAGACATTCACTTAGATATCCCAGACAGAACTCACCTACTTCTCCCTCAAATCTGTATCTTCCTCTGTAGTAAGACCCTAGGAACTTTGGAGGTAACAAAAGAGCCAGGAAATCAAAAGCCGAGAACATGGAGGCCTTTGCCTCTTCCTCTCATCCAAATCTAAATAGAGCCAAGTGCATTGAAAGTTTCAGGCTGGCATTGTCTCATGCTTTCAATGGTTACTTTATGATCTAAGTCATTGTGTGCAGAAGTTCAGGGTTTCAGGATGGGACATGTTTGTTAATTTATTAGGCATCAGTGATGCCAGATATGCACTTGAGATAAGGAGAGTTGTTTAACTAAATAATGGCTGTGTGTGCTGTTTTCTTTATATCCACTGGAATATGTTTTAAATTTCCTGAATGACCAGTCTCCCTGGCATTTGTATACTCCTTCTAAGCTTATGTACATGCCCCCTTTCTCTGCCTTCCACCAGGCGAATAATTTGTATTTAAAGCATTATTCTAAATGTATACCTTTTGGAAAGGGCGCCACAAAAAGACCACTGATTTGCTTTGGGGTCAATATGAAATAAATAGCATATTGAATAGGTAAAAATCAAATGCTTCAGTTAGAATAGAGCTACAGAATTGATATGATTAAACCTTGCCTGAAGGGCTGAGCTGTTTGAGAAGGCTTCAACTTGTGGGGCTGGTTCCATGGTGTGACTTGGCTCTGAGTACCAAGATTGCTTAGACTTAGGGAATTCTGAGCTCAATTCCAAGGGCTTCTGAGCATGCCTCATTCCTGCCTCTGCAATTGACATGTCTTGCCATTATCTCAAATAAAACGAACTAAATGATGATTTGGTTTTTACTTCTTCAACAAAGGTTGTCAAAAAATAAAAGTGCACCTGTTAAAGTTTGGCTTTTCTGTATTAAAGTGAAAAGTCCAACAAGCCAGGAGACAGTTTATGTTCCTATGAGCTGTGTGATCTGAACCTGTCAGCTTACTTTCCCAGCTTCAGTTTCCTGTTCTGCATAATAACTTTTATACTTCATATCAAAGTTTCCTGATATAACAGAACATCCAGAAATTCATTACTTTGTGATAAATGTGTTTTCATAATACAGAAAGACCAACTATCTTACTTTAACACCTTTGTGGCTTTGATTCTGAGATAATATTTTTCCCCTGATAATGGCAAAATGCAGACTTTTTTTTTTTTAAGCTCTTGGATGCATGTGCAGAATGTGCAGGTGATGAGATAATTCTTACATATTCTTAAAAAAAAAAAAGATCATGCCTGTAATCCCAGCACTTTGGGAGGCTGAGGCAGGTGGATCACCTGAGGTCAGGGGTTCCAGACCAGCCTAACCAATATGGTAAAACCCTGACTCTACTAAAAATACAAAAATTAGCTGGGTATGATGGCATGCGACTGTAGTCCCAGCTACTTGGGAGGCTGAGGCAGGAGAATCACTTGAACCTGGGAAGTGGAGGTTTCAGTGAGCTGAGATCGCACCACTGCACTCCAGCCTAGGCAAAGAGCGAGACTGCCTCAAAAAAAAAAAAAAAAAAAATCCTTAAACTTGAAGTACTTTTATTACTTGTTGGCTGTGGAAAATTAATTTAAAAGCTATGGTTACAACATTATAGGCTGTAAGCTATTAGCAACCAGGACCCCTTATGCAGAATAATGGTATATTTAAAACTGGACTATTGTATTGAGGTTCTCTGAACCTTAAGAAAGAGAAGGAGAGAATTATAAGGGTCAGATGATGGAAGGGCCTTTCACTGAGATGGAGAGTATAGGGAGGAGACGGCTAAGGAGGTGAAGTTTGGTGGATAGGAATCAAGTCAAAACATGTCATTTTCCTGCTCAAAACTCCAGTGGCTCCCATTCCACTAATTGTAAAAGCAAAGTCCTTCTCAGAGCCCACTAAACCCTCTCCCACCTACCTGGCCCCTGCTGCCTCCCAGGACTCACCTCCTATCACTGTGTCTTTCACTCCAATTGCTCCAGCCTTATTGTTTCTGGGCCGCCCCAACACACTCCTGCCTCATCCTGCCTCAGGGCTTTTGCACTTGCTATTCCCTCATACTGGAATTCTCTCCCCACCATGGCTCATTTCCTCCCTTTCTTCAGCTCTCTACTCACAGGCCAGCTTATCAAAGAAGAGACCTTTCTTTTTCTCTCTTTCTTTTTTTGAGAAAGAATCTGGCTTTGTTTTCTAGGCTGGTGTGCAGTTATGCAATCTTGGCTCCCTGCAACCTCCTCCTCCCTGGCTCAAGCCAGCCTCCCACCTCAGCCTCCAGAGTAGCTGGGACCACAAGCATGCTTCACCACACCTGGCTAACTTTGGTGTTTTTTGTAGAGACTGGGGTCTCCCTACGTTGCTCAGGCTGGTCTCAAACTCCTGAGCTCAAGCCATCTGCCCACCTCAGCCTCCCCAGGTGCTGGGATTACAGGTGTGAGCCACTGCCCCCACCCCCAACCTAAAGGGGCCTTTCTTGACCACCACCAATAAAATAACACTGACCCCAGCACCTTCTATCTCCCTTACTTACCTTTATTTTTCACATACTCTCATCACCACCTGATTTCTATTTGTTTATTGTCTATATGCCTTTCTTCCATGTAAGCAACAGAAGTTAGGAGAGGGGTATGCTTAATTATTACTGCATCCCCATTACCTAGCATTGGCTCATGGTAGGTGCTCAATAAACAGGTATTAAGTGAACAATGAAATCAGTTTGGGACATGCTGAATGGGAGTTGTTTCAGTTACATCTAAGTGGAGCAACACACAAGAAGTTTAGTAACAGGTTTATCAGAAATATCTGGGCTATAGATTGGGAATCATCAGCATATGGCATGAGAATGGATGAGATCATGCAGTAAGGAATGAGAAACGGGAAGAGCCAAAGATGCATTCCTGGGAACAACCTTAAGGTACATGCAGAGGAAATAGATTCATGACAGAGACAGAAGAGTAGCAAGAAATTGAAAAACAAAACCAGAGGGGACAGTTATTCTTAAAGCAAACTACAGAGAGGATCCAAATGAGAGAATGACAAACAGTGTCAAATGGTGCAGAGTGAGATTGGTTCCTTAGAGCAGTGTCCCTGGAATGGTGAAGGCAGATGCCAGGCTGCAGAGGTGACACTTGAATCAGAGATTAGATGGTGAGGTTAGAAGCTGGATATGAGAGGATGAAGTCAGTTGAGGCAGTAGTGGAAACAGCTTTAAATGAAAATGGCAGATTAAATTTTTCTGTGGATGGAATGAAAACTGGGAGGTGGAGGGAGATAGATTTGAGGATATAGATTAAAAACTGACCACAATCTGTGGCAAAGGTACTTCTCCCATTGTTGAAGAGAAGGGAGAAGGAGTGGACACAGAGGTAAGCAAGTGAGGATAGCAAAGGGAGAACTTTCTGTCTGAGCCCTCCCCTCCCCTTCCCTTCCCTTGCTTTCCTTTCTTTCCTTTTTACGGCAAAGGAAAAGGTAATGTTATTTGCTAATGACAGTGGTAAAACAATGGATTAACTTCCAAAGAGAGAGTCAGGTTGGAAATGGCAGCCCTGGGGAATGGAATAGCATGCTGCTCAGGGACACCTGCCTAGGGTGTTGAGAGGCACTAAGGTCAATTGCCACTCAGTTGCCACTGGAGACCATGATTTTTATAGCAGTGTTTTCTGTTAATGTTTGTCAGTTTTAATGTGCATATGAATCATCTGGCGATCTTGTTAAACTCCAGATTCTGATTCAGTGGACCTGGGGCAGGACTGAAATTCTACAGTTCCTATAAGCTCCCAGGTGTTGCTGATGTTGTTGATCTTTGAGTAGCAGGTGGTTTTTGCCATTTTCTCCAGCACCACTCAGGAGGCGTGGGGCAGAATGGAGCTGACAGAGAGTCAGAGGTCAATTCAATAGAAGGAAAAGTGGAAACAGGAAGTTAAGGAAGTTAAAAAGAGTAGATAAAGCTAGAAGCTGTGGATTTGAAGAGGATGGAGAAGGGCTTGAAGATTGAAGTAGGCGTCTGATGGGACAAAAGAAAAGAACTTAGAGAACTGAAGGTAGGTAGGAGTTGTCAGATATGCTTGGCAAGACAGGTTAAAAGCAACTGATGCAGTTTGTAATGGCTGAAATAGAAATTCAGCAACCTAATAATGGCATATAAATAACATGATAGTAAAAATACAACCTACATTCACTTTATAGTCTTCCTAAACACAAAAAATTTAAACTGGGTGCATTAACATTCTTACCTTCTTTCTTTTTAATTAAATGTCTTTTGTTCCTGTCATCTTCCCTCTAGATTTTAAGTTTCTTTTTTTTTTTTCCAAGTGTTCATGTTTATTGAGGGCATTAGGGGCTACAAAGGAGCCCTGGGCATCTGGGGGCGAGGTCTGGCATTTGCCTGGACAGTGGCCCAGCGAGCGGCCAAGGATGAGGTCTGCACCTCCCGGTTTACTTGAAAGTGTGGCTGTCGGCTTCACCCCGGCCAAAGCCTTTATGCCCAAACACGGCGGCATAGCAAGGGTGGTTGCAGTAGGGCTTGCCTTCGTGCTCAGCGTGGCCCCCGGAGGTCAGCGTCTTCCCACATTCTCGCACTTCAGGCAGGGCCGAGGCCAGTCCTTGCCCAGAGAGGTCACCCTCTCGGCGAAGTACACTTCCTTGTCGCACTTGAGGCGCTCGGGCATGGCGGCTCCCGGTCCGGTGCCGGCGGCTGGGGTGGGACGGGCTACAGGTGTGAGACTAAATTTTAAATTTCTACTAGGTAAAGATTTTACTTTGGGATTAACATTTACACAGCTTTACATTGCACAGGGAGCTTGGCTGATCAACGTATTTAAGTGCTTTTCTTCTGAACTATTATATGAACTTTTCCGATCCATAAATCTAATCGTTTTTTGTCAGGAAAACCTATTATCATCTTTCTCATTAAAACAGTGTAATGCTATTATTTCACAGTTTATTTTTCTTTTGTATAGGGCATCACTCGCATTCTTAGAAACATAACTCTGTTGAGTAAAAGATTGAAATAATGTCGCAATCCTGCAGTCTAGCACCTGTCCAATTATGTTGTACTTATAACAAGATTCTTTCATATTTGAATGGATCATTATTAATCTTTAGGAAGTGGTGCTGTATGATGGGAATATAAAAGGGCATAAGATAGGATCCCTTCTCTTGGCTGTATTCAAAGACTGAGATATACATGTGTAAAGTCTTAGGAAATAATATCAGGCAGTATTTTAGTTAAATCCCAGAAAAAATGATATGAAGAGTTTAAAGGCAGTTTGAAAGGAAAAGTAAGTACATGTAATTAAAAGCAAAAGCCATTACCAGATTTTTTTTTACTTTAGGATCAATTAAAGGCATAATTTTCGATTAGTGTTAATTCTAACTGTCTTGAGGGCTATATTCTCTCAAACCTGAAATCAATATTATTAGCAGTTGTTATTAGCCAACACTAAACTAGAACAATTTAACTAGCACTTAAAATCATTATAAAATATTCTAGACAAGCAAAAAGGCATAAAGGATAGATAATAAATACAAAATAATTTTTCATTCATATTTGCCAGTCTTCAGCCTAGCAGATACTCAGTAAATGTTTGCTGAATGAATAAATGATTCTCATTTATTATTAAATGGCTTGTCTCCATATTTATAATATCCTTGGAGCCAAGGACATTTGTCTTCTTTTTCATGGTGCCTATAAAATGATGGTTATGTGGTTGGTGTTCAATAAATACTTGTAGGTTGGTTTATTTAAGGCCTAGACTCCCTGTTTGTAGCTCTCTTTAAACTTGAACCCTAACTCATAGCTCTTTTTAACCTGATATTTAACTTAATTGAAATTACTTTGTTATACATTGTTGATGAAATATACCTCTATAACTGTAAGAAGAGCTAGAAATTTAAACTATAGCTTTTATTTTGTTTTTTTCATCCTAACGTCTTTTTTTTTTTTTTTTTTTTTTTTTTTTTTTTTACTAAAAATAGGACATTGTTTGACTTCATGTTGTTGCTTTAAAAAATATATAGGACATTGCTTAAAGTCCTGATTTGTAATTACAGTAAGAATAAGTCAAAATCTTATATTGCGAAATAGTTAAGCATAGATTTTTTTCTTTTTTCAAAAATGAACTCAGCTTCAATTTTAAGAGCCCTCTTGTGACTACCAGGGATTCAGCTCCATAAAATCCCATAAAATCTCTTCTATAAATCTCTTCCATCCCTGCTGTGTGCATTTATTTTCTGCTTCTTCCTCTAGTTCACTGTTTTAATGTGAGGTTCAAGGACTGCTTGCATTGAAATTGTCTGTACTGCTTGTTGTATAGATTCCTGACCCTCCTCTCAGGTCCTTCTATATCCCAACCAGGGCAGTGAGGGTGGCAGCTTGTCACCCATATTTTTTTCTCCAGATGCTTCTTAAAGAAGCTAAATTTGAATACATCGTTACTGCTATTTTCTTAGCTGTGGTTCTCTTGTTCAACTTCCAGCTCTGGATTGGCTTTATATTTCTGTTTTGATTCTTCATCTTCCATACCCTACCCCTGCTTCCACCTTTGGCACTTCGCTAACAACTCTCTTCTCTCAGTCATGGTCTCATGCTCTACCTGCTAACATGGAAATTTGGGAGTAGCCACTGTTACAAGATTGCTTTCCCTCCTCACTTTAGTCTCTGTAGCTATAGTCACCAGAGATGCTAAAAACCATTCTATTTGGTGTGTGTAGTGCGATAGATCAGTGCTACTCACAGGAGACTATGAATGAGATAAGCTTGTGCTTGGATAAGCAGCACACTTTCTTTTCAAGAAAGTCTTGTTACGTTTTTATAGTGGTACAAGCTCCTTAGCGCTTTGTGGACGAATAACCCACGGTCCATGGAAGGAACCATTCCACTGAGCACATTTTGAGGCCTGTGCTACAGATTTTTGGGGGAAATGGCTTCACTGAGATATAATTAATATACCATAAAATTCACTCATTTAAAGGTTACACAAAGTATATTCAAAGAGTTGTGCAGCCCTCACCACAATCAATTTTAGAACATTTTCATCACCTTGAAAAGAAACCCTGTGCCCTTAAGCTGTCACTCCCAATCCTCCAATCCTGTCCTCAAGGCTTAATAAATCACTAATATACTGTCTGTCTATATTTGCCTGTTCTGGATATTTCATATAAATGAAATCATATAATATGTGATCTTTTATGGCTGGCTTCTTTCATTTAGCGTGTTTTCAAAATGCGTCCATATTGTAGCTTGTTATAGTATTTCATTCATTTGATGGCCAAATAATATCCCATTACGTAGATATACCACATTTTGTTTATTCATTCATCCATTGATGGGCATTTGGGTTGTTTCCACCTTTTGGATACTGTGAATAATAGTGCTATGAACATCCACGTCCAAGCTTTTTTTGTGAGCATATGTTTTCAATTCTCTTGCATATGTAGCTGGAAGTGAAATTGCTGAGTCAAATGATTGTTCTGCATTTAAATTTCTGAGGAACTGTCAAACTTTTCCACCATTTTACATGCCTACCAGCAGTGTATGAGTGTTCTCCACTCCACATTCTGGCCAACATTTATTAGCCTCTATGTCTTTGGTTATAGCCATTTTACAGGTGTGAAGTGGAAGCTCATTGTGATTTTCATTTGTGTTTTCCTGATGACTAATGATACAGAGCATCTTTTCATGCATTTATTGGCTATTTGTATATCTTCTTTGGAGAAATGTCAATTCAGATCCTTTGCCCATTTTTTAATTGAGTTACTTGTTTTATTATTGGGGATTGTAAGAGTTTTTCACTGAAAACAAGTCTATTAGATATGATTTGCAAATATTTTCTCCCATTCCATGGGTTGTCTTTTCACTGTCTTAACAGTATCCTTTGCAGCAAAAAAGTTTAATTTTGATAAAGCCCAATTTATTTATTTTTACTGAGGCTAATGGGTTTGGTGTTTAAGAATTTATTGCCAAATCCAAGTTCATAAATATTTATCCCTGTATTTTTATCTGAGAGTTTTATAGTTTTGACTCTCCCATTAAGGCCTTTGATCCATTTGGGATTAATTTTTGTATATGATGT
This sequence comes from Hylobates moloch, assembly GCF_009828535.3. Lineage (NCBI taxonomy): Eukaryota > Metazoa > Chordata > Mammalia > Primates > Hylobatidae > Hylobates > Hylobates moloch. The sequence goes on from NW_026652283.1 coordinate 103,661,537, forward strand.
GAAGTAAGGGTCCAACTTGAGTCTTTGGCGTGTGGCTATCCAGTTGTTTCAGCACCATTTGTTGAAAAGACTATTCTTTCCCTATTGAATGATCTTGGCACCCTGGTTGAAAATCATTTGACTGTAGATATATGGGTTTATTTCTGGACTCTCAATTCTATTCCATTGACTTATATGTCTATTCTTATGCCAGTTCCTTACTGTCTTCATTACTGTGGCTTTCTAGTAAGTTTCCAAATTGGGAAGTATTGATCTTTCCTTTTTTTTTCTTTTTTGAGACGATGTCTCGCTCTGTCGCTCAGGCTGGAGTGCAGTGGCGCAATCTTGGCTCACGGCAAGCTCCGCCTCCTGGGTTCACGCCATTCTCCTGCCTCAGCCTCCCCAGTGGCTGGGACTACAGGCGCCCGCTACCATGCCCAGATATTTTTTTGTATTTTTAGTAGAGACGGGGTTTCACTGTGTTAGCCAGGATGGTCTCGATCTCCTAAGCTCGTGATCCACCCGTCTCGGCCTCCCAAAATGCTGGGATTACAGGCATGAGCCACCACGCCCTGGACTGATCTTTCAATTTTCTTCTTCTATTAGAAGATTGTGTTGGTTATTCTGAGTCTCTTGAGTTTCATGAGTCTTAGAATTGGCTTGTCCTGTTCTACAAAGCCAGCTGGAATTCTGCTAGGGGTTGATTTGAATTTGTAGATCAATTTGGGGAGTATGGTCATCTTAACAATATTGCCTTTCAATCCGTGAACATTGGACATCTTTCCATTATTTAGACCTTTAATTTCTCTCAACAATGCTTTGTGGTTTGAGTACAAGTTTTGCACTTCATTTGTTAAACTTACTCTGAGTATTTTATTCTTTTTGATGCTATTGTAAAAATGGTTTTTTTTTTAATTTCATTTTTGGATCATTCATTTATAATTTTTACTCCTTAGGGACTTTAGAGAAAAATAAAACTGTTGCAGGGAAAACTTGGCTGATGGCCTGTCAGCCAGCGTTTCTCATTCGTTGAGATTCTATGTAGAGAAAAAAGTGTTCTGTGGTCAAAGAATTTTGGGGAATGCTGTATAACATGTTTATGATACTAATAAATATATGGAAAGGCCTGAGAAATCAGCACCTTAAACCTTTAAATCCTATGAAAGCAAAGCCCTTCATCTATTTTGAATTACTTAATCTTGAATGCAAATGAATTTTAGATCCTTCTTAATATGTGATGAAATATAGAATTTATGTGACTGAGGTCTTGAAAGGCAAATTTAATATACTTCATAATTTTGCCTAGAGTAGATATTAATGGTTGGCCATGATGTTTATTGTAAAATGTACACAAAGTGCCAGTGAAAATAGTTCTTTTTGAAAGTACCATTTAAATTCAACCAGCAGCCTGGCACAGCGGCACATGCCTGTAGTGCCAGCTACTCAGGAGGCTGAGACTGGAGTTCAAGGTTACCATGTGCTATGATCATGCCTGTAAATAGTCACTGCACTTCAGCCTGGGCAATATAGTAAGACCCCATTGCTAAAAATTTTTTTTAAAAAAACAACCCTGTAAACTACTGTCTGTTTTTGAATTTTTTCTTTGAATCAAGTGTTTTAAATGAAAGTTTCCTAACTGTTTATAACAATATAATGATGAGTAGGATGTTTAGGAGTGAAGAAATGGGGCTTGAAGGAGCTATTAGATAAACAAGCATACAGTACTTTTAAGATTAGGTGAGGTATAAAAAAGGAGCATGGCCTGAGGAGTTGAACACACCTATATTTGAATCCTAGCTCTGTGTGTTTGACTTGAGTGATAGGGCACATATCTCATGGTTTTTCTGAACCTCAGTTTCCTCACTTTAAAATAGTTTTAACAGATACATCACTTTATAAAATATACAACTTCATTCTCTAAAGAACGGATGTAGTATTTATAATTCCATTTTTGCATAGGCTTTGCCTGTGTCCCTCGGTCCAGCCCTAGAGACTTGTGTCTGATTTAAAAAAACACTGGAGATTCAATTCTGGGGGCAGATAGAGGCTTGCATAAATGGAGTAGATTCAAGAGTTCCACCTATCTGAAATACACCTAAAGCTGGGCCAAAGCAAAATTTGGAATCACATGAAGTTTACCTGCACTGTTCCCTCAACTCTTATTTCTGTCTTCTTTCCCTGTAATGCAGTTTTCCTTTCTGAAACGATCTGTTGTGACAAAACCAGCTTCCTGGAAATGTAATATTAAATAAAATCAATATCAAATCAAATACAATTGAATCAACAAGTTACCTGTAGCAGTGATATTTTCAGTTTTCTGTCCTCTGTAAACATGAAATGAAAGGCATTATTTCTAGTTAGAAAAATTTTGAAACTTTGTCATGGATGGAAGTGAGGAGGTATGGAATTCTATTTTGAATAGGGGATTCTTTCTGAAGGATTCTGATTTTATTTGGTTTGCTTGATGATTGATTCTATTATACCATTTGCATGTGATTTTAGATCACCTTGGGGTTTTTTATGCTTTCTTGGTTTTAGCTCTGGTGTTAGGAAGCTACGGTAGGAGGAGGAAGGAGAATAGCTAGTTACAAGGAGACTGAGCAGACAGATGGAAAATAATAGAATTCAGGTCCAATAATAAGGCATAAAAATGTGGGTACTTGCCTTTGTTATTACAATTTCCAGAAGGTTTTTGTTGTTGTTCTGGAGATAACAACTTCCCAATCACATCTGTTGACATGAAAATGGAAAATAGAATTATAGTTGGCCGGGCACGGTGGCTCACGCCTGTAATCCCAGTACTTTGGGAGGCCTAGGCAGGCAGATCATGAGGTCAGGAGATTGAGACCATCCTGGCTAACACGGTGAAACCTCGTCTCTACTAAAAATACAAAAAATTAGCCGGGCATGGTGGCGGGTGCCTGTAGTCCCAGCTACTCTGGAGGCTGAGGCAGGAGAATGGCGTGAACCTGGGAGGCAGAGCTTGCAGGGAGCCGAGATTGTGCCACTGCACTCCAGCCTGGGCGACAGAGCGAGACTCTGTCTCAAAAAAAAAAAAAAAAAAAAAATATATATATATATATACGTATATATAAATATATATATGTGTGTATATATATAGAATTATAGCAAGTTACTGGGGTCTATGGCAGTTTTTTTTTTAATTCTTAACTTTCCTGTGATTTGAGTTTATTAGCAAATGATTTTGCTAATTAGCAAATGATTTTGCTAGTGACTTGTTCTAAACTGATGAATAAAATTTAACATAAACCAATCAAGGGGTAGAACAAGGGAACTTCAGAAATGAAAACAAATCAGTTCACGAAGAATTCACCCAGTCTATGTGCAGGAGACTTTTAAGAGATAGAGAAAATCTATATATTTCTTCTTCAGGAGGACTGAAATGAACAGTCAGCTCATTCAGAGTCTGCACATTCCCAACTCTCAGATATTACTTTTGTTGGGACCGAAGGCTCAGCTCTCTCCAGTGGCAAGAGATGTTGGATGACTGAGATTAGGTGAAACAATAGTCTCCTAGAAGCATGACTTCTTCTGCCATGACCTTTGAAGAGGCTGCTCTAATAAAAGGGCAAAATAATTTTTTAAACAGCAAAAGCCATTTTTGACATTACCCAAATCAAGCACAAAATGGATCTAGTCACCTCTCTCCTCCTGTCGCTCCTCTCTCCTGTCACCCCCCAACTCCTATTCTCCTCTCTCCCCGGCCCCTCTCTTCTCTTCCCCTGTCCTGCTGCTCTCTCCCCACCCTCAACTCTTTTCTCCCCTCTCTTCCCCGTTCCCCCTCGTCTCTCCCCCTCGTCTCTCCCCCTCGTCTCTCCCCCTCGTCTCTCCCCCTCGTCTCTCCCCCTCGTCTCTCCCCCTCGTCTCTCCCCCTCGTCTCCTCTCCCCTCTCTCCCCTTCTCTCTCCCCTCCTTCCCCCCCTCTCTCCCTCTCTGTACTCCTCTCTCCTCCTCTCTGTACCCTTTCCCTCATCTCCCTTTTCTCCCTCCCTTTCCCTCCTCCTCCCACTTCCTTCCCACTTTCCTTCCCACTTTCCTTCCCACTTCCCTCCACTTTCCATCCCCACTTTCCCCTCCCCACTTTCCCCCCCTTCTCACCCCAATTTCCATCCCCACTTACCCTCCCCCACTTTCCCCTTCACCCTCCCCCACTATCTCTTGTAATTGTTAAACTAGAATATTTGATTTTTGAGCCCTACTGGTAAACAATGGAGGCTCTCATTCAGGGATTCAGGGCTGTTGAAAGAAGCCTGGTTGTATTCATTCTTTCAGAAGCTAACAGTGTGGGTAAAATATGAAATGTTTGGTATTAAGTTAAAGAAAAAAAGGTTCTCAAAACAAACTGTGAAGGGCCAATGCAATTCACTGGTCATATTTTTCAAATTATTACTCTTATATTCAAATAATAGGAAGAGTAAAAAAGATCATAGAAATATTTAGCCAGAAGGGAATACCAAATCTAAATCCCTTTCATTTTATAGATAAAGAAACTAGAGACCCAGATAAATTATACTTTGAAAGAATTTTTTAACAAATAAAGTCTGTAAAAATTGAGGCCGAGGAATTAAAAACTGCTGTGAAAAGTTTCATTTGAGGTTACTGGAGACAAATGAACAAACAAGAAATGTAATGTGAAAAAGACGAGGTGGAAGATAGTTTAATTAAAAGCAAGAATTGTACAGCATGACAAATTCCTAGGAGAAATTCATGACCAAGGTAATAGTGAAACACTTCAGCCTTTTACTATATTCTGTATTATCAGATGTCCATAATCAAGTTAAGCAATCATTACGTGGTTGTCAGAGACCTCCTGGGAAGGGTCAGCTCGGCTATTACAAAGATCACCACTGGTAAAATAACAAGGCAGTGAATTTATGGATGATGTGTTCAGGGAAACAGATTTTAAAAAGACAGCCAAGAAATTGTGGTTGCCTGGACTTAATATTAGAATCACTGAGAATTTTTGTACTTAGAGCTCTACTAGCAACCACTCTTATTCATCAGGAGAAATATTCTCATTTACCAGGTGTGAAAATCAAAGAACAAAATGGAAACAAGGAATCAATTGTAATATATCTTCTGTGAGGCTTTTAGGGACTTCTTCAATGTTTAACTGGAGGTCCTATAATTTCTTGTAAGGGGAAAATTTTAAGGGCAATATTGTGAAGGAGCCATTACTTGTAAGAGGAAGACAATAACTGTGATCCACATTATTTTATTTTTCTGGCGGTGAAAGAAAAGAATATATTGTAGTAGGCAAGCTAGTTTAATTTCTAAGACTTGGTCCCTGATTTTTCCCTTTTGTAAGAATGAGATAATAATAATAAGAATATTAGAGCAAACAAAATAGAAAATTCCAGGCAGGGCACGGTGGCTCACATCTGTAATCCCAGCATTTTGGGAGGCCAAGGCAGGCAGATCATTTGAAGTCTGGAGTTTGAGACCAGCCTGGCCAATATGGTGAAAACCCGCTCTACTCGAAATAGAAAAAATTAGCTGGGTGTGATGGCTCGTGCCTGTAATCCCAGCCACTTGGGAGGCTGAGGCAGAAGAATCTCTTGAACCTGGAGGTGGAGGCTGCAGTGAGCTGAGAATGCACCACTGGACTCCAGCCTTGGCGACAGAGCGAGACTCTGTCTCAAAAGAAAAATAAAACAAAAACAAACCAAAACTCCAAATGTACTTGTGACCTGCTCCTGCGTAAAAATTTCTTCAAGAGTTTGCCATTGTGTATTTCTGTATGTATGTTTGTTTGGTCCAAAGATAACAACCCCTAACTTGACCCAATAGGCCCTGTTTCATTTGACTTTGGTCATCTTCTCTTCCAGCAGTAGTTGTCTTCTCTCACTTCAACTATACCATGCTCCAACAAGCCTGAGAGTGTCATACATGCTACTTGCTAGTCTTGAGATGTTAACTCATGCGTCATCCTCAGAGCTTAACATAATTTTCTCAGGAAAGCCTCCAACCTCTTGCTTCATGGTTTTTCCCCACCAATCACAGTGATTTATTTACGCAAGTAGTTATTTAATGCCTTTTTTCCACATGCTTCGTAGAGGTGTGCTCTAGGTCTCTCTAGTTTACTTCTACATCTGTAGCACCTGTGCCCCATATGTCACATGGTAGGTGTTTAGTAAGTATTTGTGGAATGAATTAACAGACGCAAAAGACCTTAAATACCTAGTGCATAGCAAGTAATCGATATTAACAGCTATGTTAATTTGGCTTTTGTTTCACTCTCCCTCTGTTGCTTACCTTGTTTGACCAGCAATTGGAGTATGAGGAACTAATGGTGTGCTACTGTGGAACAGGAGCTTGATACACATCTATATTTATTAATGATGAAGATGATAGCAAAGCTGCCCGGCCCATGAATCTCTACAACTCTGCCCTTGGACCTGTTATCACTATAAACTGGGTTAGCGCTCAAGGCACTTCGTCATAGTTAAACATATTAACTGTGGTGATACTACATTAGCTTTGTTTGGAAATTTTGGAGTTTTCTATTTACTTAAGTGTTTATTACAAAGGACTTGTTCTGCTATGGGTACTTTTAGAAAGCAGCAAAGTTTTAACTCTTAGCTGTGTCAGAAGCTAAAGGATGTTTGTTGGAGCTAAGATATTTTAACATTTGTTCTTACCATCAAGTACTGATAATTTACCATTCTTACTATCACCTTTAGAGTGGTCTCTACACCTGCTGGGTAGTAAAATTAGAGAACTGGAAAGGAGATTAAACTCATGAACTCTGGAGGAGACAGAACTGGGTTCAAATCTCACTTCTACCACTTACAGCAGTGGGACTTTGGGCTGATCAACCTTTCTAGCCTCAGTTTTCTCATCTGTAACATGTGGTTTATAATAAATAATACCAAGATGTTCATCAAATCCCTTTTATATTGTTGAAAATAACAACACACATTCCTTCTACAACAGTGGTTCTTGATGGTGGTGTGAGAGAAGGCTTTTGTTTCTCAAAGGACAAAATGTCTGGAGACATTTTTGTTTGTCACAATGGGGATGGTGGTAGTAGTGGTGATATGTTACTGAGTAGAGGCCAGGAATGCTGGTGAACATCCCACAATATATAGGACAGGTCTTTAAAAAATTACCCAGTCCGAAAAGTCACTAGTGCTCTTAGTTGAGAGCCTGTTCATAGTGAGCTTGAGGAATCCCTTTTAAAATAAAATGGTAAACTAATCACTGCAGTTATTATAAGAATGAGAGCGATCTACATGCAGACATAGAAAGATTTCAAGGATAGCCTGTTAAAATGACTAAAGCAACACACATAGTAGTATTTATAATATGGTCCCATTAATTACTCACATCTTTTCTGTGTGCATGTGTGTGTTTCCACATACATATAAAGGATCTGGAAGGAACCTACCTACTTGTTAACCGGAGACATCAATAGGGAAAGCAGATTTTAAAGGAGTGTTCGCAAGTTTTACTGGACATACTTTTTTTATTGTGTTTTTTCAACCAGAGATATTATATTTATAATTTTGAAAAATTTTAGAAATAAATTCCTACTTCATATAGCTCTTATGAATATTAAAGTAGATAATGCAAACAATATGTTAACCCAGTGCCCATATAATAGGAGCCAATAAATGTTATTGTTTGTCATAAAAATTCTATACTTCTAAAAATTGAGTTTTGGAGGTAAAGGTTTACAGGTAAACATGGTAATTACAAGATTTCATTAATGAAATTGCATAGCTTCAGACGGGATAGTATTCATTTTTCCATCACATATGAGTTTTCTTTTGTGCTTACTGAAAGAACTATTTCATTTTATATCATTTTGTGCACACATCAAAAGCAAAACAAAAGTGAAAAACACTGGTAAGAGTATTCTTACCACTTCATACCCAGCGTGTGAATCTTCTGAATCACTGATCGACTCAGAGGCATTAATGATCTTGTTTTTCTACACACTCTTATTTTTGTCAAGTGTTGGAGATACAGCATTTTTTGGGTAAACTTTTTATTAAAATAATGAAAAGTATAAAATTCAAAAGTATATAGCTGAGTGAATTCCCACAATATATATTCACCATCTAATTCAGCAAATAAAAATTATTAGCACCCAGAGTCTCTCTCCCACAGGTAACTACATCTTGACTTATAATATTATAGATTAGTTTTGTCTGTCTTAAAATTTTATATAAAAATGCCGGCCACGGTAGCTCACACCTGTAATCCTAGCACTGTGGGAGGCTGAGGTGGGTGGATCACCTGAGGTCAAGAGTTTGAGACTAGCCTGGCGAACATGGTGAAACCTTGTCTCTACTAAAAATACAAAAATTAGCTGGGCATGGTGGCGGGTGCCTGTAATCACAGGTACTTGGGAGACTGAAGCAGGAGAATTGCTTGAACCCTGGAGGCAGGGGTTGCAGTGAGCCGAGATCACACCATTGCACTCCAGCCTGGGCAACAGAGCAAAAACTCTCTCTCAAAAAAAATAAATAAATAAAAAATAAAATTGTATATGAAGGGAATCATATAGTATGTATTCTTTTATGTTTGACTTTAGGTTGATACTGTATTTGTAAGAGTCATACATGTTAAGTGTAGTGGTAGATCACTCATTTTTATTGCTGACCAATATTCATTGGACCCACATACAATATAGCCATTCTATCACTGATGAATATTTGGATTGTTTCTAGTTTCGGGCTGCCATGAAGTGTTGCTATATATGTTCTTGTGTGTGTTTTGGTACATAAGTATGCATTTCTATTTGTATATACCTATTGATGGCAGCGGTGGGCCATCTGGAGCAGCCACTGCGGTCATGCTGGCCCCAGTGGGGAGGTGCAGGTGGTGGCAGTAGGAGCGGCTGCAGGAGTAGCAGTGGCAGTGGTGGGACCTCTGTGCCCCACATCCCCAAGGCAGCTGACTATACCACCCCCACCCTCGCATGGCTGGGCAGGACCCACTCCAAGCCTGCAGCCTCTGCTGCAGCCTCAACCTCGCTCCCTGCTGTGTCTTGGGAGCCCTCAAGCACCCGGCTGAAGGCGCAGCCAGGACTTATGGAGCCAGCCCTGAGAGCATCGGATTTGTTTGTGTGCGGTTGGCCAGGGTGTGGCATCACCTGCACCTCACCTGCTGTTGCTGTGGGGAAAATGTGGCCAGGGCTGTGCACTCCATGGAGCCAGTGGGAGCCATGGACAAGTGGGAGCCTTGCTCCTTCTAAGTTGGTGGTGAGGGAGCTCATGAGGCACAACTGCAGCCACCCAAGTTGTGGCTACGACCTGGGAACCCCTGTGCTCTTGGGAACCAGAAGCAGGCAGAAGCCCTGCCCTCCTAGGCACAGCTGCAACCACTCAAGCCGTGGCTATAGACTTAGGCATCCCTGCACTTTCAGGGACCCAGGAAGGCTGTCCTTTTATGCCCCCCAGGCTTGGAAGTTCCTGCTCCTACTCTCTGGCTTCTCCCCACTTTTGGCACCTGCTCTGATCACAGAGAAAAGTTGAGGCTGAGCCCGGGCACTGTCGCAGCCTGGCTGGGTGTGTGCATGCTCAAGGCAGTGCTGACATGCCAGCCCCGTGACGCCTCAGCCCCCTCTGGATTTTGGATGCCAATAAGTGTGGGAGGGAGGCCAGGGGGTGCTGAGGGTGGCTTGGTGCTGGCCTGAAGGCGCCCCCTCAGCACGATCAGCCTTGGCACCATGAACAGCAGCAGGAGGCAGCCAGGCTACTTGGTGAAAACAAGTAAGTCCCTGGTGAAGCCCCATCTTCAAGCCAGGGAAGGCCTGGAGCCTGGGGGCTGAGCTGCTGATCCTGTGGACCAGAGTGGGAACTTGTGCTTTTTCCAGGCCTGCCAATGGCTGCCCATGGACCAGTTGGCATGAACTTCCTCCCCTCTAATGCCCATAAAAGCCCTATACTCAGCCAGACCCAAAGAGATAGTGGGATGACCAGCTGCAGAGAGGAGTCACCCTCTCTGCTGAGAGCTGAAGAGACAATGGGACCACCAGCTGCAGAGAAGAGCTACCCTTTCTGCTGAGAGCTGAACACTCAGTCAGGACAACCTGCCTGCAAAGAGGAGCTATCATCTCTAAGAGCTGAACACTCATCAGGATGTGCTGGCTACAGGGAGGAGCTACCCATTGCAAGTCTCTTCTGAGTTGTTCTATTGCTCATTAAGGCTCCTCTTCATCTTGCTCACCTTCCACTTGTCTGCATACCTCATTCTTCTTGGATGTTGGAAAAGAACTTGGGACCTGTCAAATGGGGGACTAAAAGAGCTATAACACAAAGAGGGCTGAAACTTGCCCCTTGCTTGCCACATTGTGAGCGAGAAGAGAGAAGGAGAGAAGAGCTGTGGCCCTTCAGGGACCCCAGACCTAGGAGCTCCTCAAGCTAGGGCTGTGATACCCTCTTTAGGGCTCTGTCTGGTGTTTTCCAAGTTTCTGGGCACCACTGTGTTCCCTGGTGCCAGTCATGGAAGCTGCTTGTGGTAGGCCTGGTCGAGCTGCAGCCTTGCAGGGAGCCAGCACCTGTGCTGGCGCCTGGGGGCGGCCTGCTCTGCCACAGCCAGCAAGCCTGGCTGTGTGCAGTGGCCGGACCCCCATGCTTGCTTACACACCCCCTGCCACTCCATGCCTGGCTCGCCCTTGGCAGGCATAAGATCCAGGCCAGTAGTGTGAGCTGGGTGCAGCCTGCCAGGCCAAGTGGGCAGAACAAGCCCAGTGGGCCAGAGCAAAACTCAGGCAAAGGCACCACTGACCACAGAGGTTTCCGGCTGGTGAAGCGACACCCCAAGGATCCCATAACACTGTGAGTTAAATTTCTGATTCATAAGATATGTAAATGTTTAGCTTTAGCATATACTGAGAGACAGTTATCCAAAGTGGTTTAGTAGATACTGAGAAACAGTTTTCCAAAGTGGTTTCCAGTGGTAAGCTCCATAATACTAACAGTGTATGAGAGTCTGTGTTGCTTTATGTTCTCACTAATATTTGGTATAGTCAGTCTTTTAAATTTTTGCTATTCTAATGGGATAGCATTCTTTTTTAATTTTAAATGACTTATTAGAGCCTACTGTTTTTTTTTTAAAGTAAAAGCTTTTGAGAATTTGCAAAAGGAGTAGAAAGATATTCACCAAACTGTTAAAAGTAATTACCTGAATGGCAGAATTGTGGGTCAATTTGTTCTTTGCTTTTTCTTTCAACCAGAGATATAGTTGCTAAACATATAAATTAACACGTATTTATTTATTTATTTATTTGAGATGGAGTCTTGCTCTGTCACCCAGGCTGGAGTGCAGTCGTGCAATCTCAGCTCACTGCAACCTCCACCTCCCAGGTTCAAGCAATTCTCATGCCTTAGCCTCCCAAGTAGCTGGGATTACAGGCACCTGCTACCACACCCGGCTAATTTTTGTATTTTTAGTAGAGACGGGGTTTTGCCATGTTGTCCAGGCAGGTCTTAAACTCCTGATCTCAAGTGATTAACCCACCTCAGCCTCCCAAAGTGCTGGGATTACAGGCGTGAGCCACTGTGCCCAGGCAGCATGTTCTAATAACAAAAATAAAAAGTGGCAGTAGTTCCCAAAGTCTTTACATTAAAACATGAGTTCCAAGGATGTTAACAGATATTCCTGAAAAGAGTATCAAGACTAAATAAGTTTGACTTGCTTACTGCAGGACCGCTCAGAGGCTTTAAAAATGCTAGTGAGTTTTGTGAATTCCTTGTGCATGGGTACTATACAGTAGTGTATATGGTTTCTGAAACTTACAATTTCCAAAATACTCATTTATACTTCAAAGTTCTAGTCTACTGAGAAACAAGATTTACTAAATGCTGGAATGGAAGAAGCAAACATATAACACATAAAAATAGATTACAAAAAGGCAAATAATTCATATAATAGATGGAGTGTTCACAAATGTCTTCCCTGTATAACTAAACACTTTGAGAAATTTGTATGCTGCTTTCAATATCTTCTGAATTGAAGATATCTTTAAGATCTTCTGAATTGAAGATATCTTTAATATCTTCTATTGTGAATTTGCAATTGTCCAAAATGTGAATCCAAGAGTGGAATCCCATAGTACATCTGTATTTTTCCCTCTGCATTTGAATGTTAGCTATTTGAATATCTTCTATGATGAGGACAATGGATGTGGATTATAAAGTATAAAATTGTGGGCCGGGTGCGCTGGCTCATGCCTGTAATCCTAGCACTTTGGGAGGCCGAGGTGGGTGGATTGCCTGAGCTCAGGAATTTGAGACCAGCCTGGCAACACAGTGAAACCTGTCTCTACTAAAATACAGAAAGAAAAAAAAAAAATTGGCCAGGTGCGGTGGCACGCACCTGTAGTCCCAGCTACTCAGGAGGCTGAGGCAGGAGAATTGCTTGAACCTGGGAGGTGGAGGTTGCAGTGAGCCGAGATGGCGCCATTGCACTTCAGCCTAAGTGACAGAGTGAGACTCCATCTTCAAAAAAAAAAAAATTACATTGATGGTGAGGTATCACAAGATTCACAGGACCTTGAGCTTTGGGTTCTGTTTGATCTTTTGGATTTCAAAAAGCAATTTGCTTTGCTTTTTGAACAAGGTAAGACAAAGGTAACAAGGTAAGACAAAGTAGATTCAGACTGGTTTCAAAGAAAACATAGACATTTGTCACCATAGTTCAGCAATACAGTTTAACAACCGAAGGGTTCTACTGAGGGCCAATGGCTAGAATTATTCACCAGTGTTGCCAGCTTTTTAACACATTGCCAAATATGCTATATTGCCAAGTATGTTAGCCAGCTTGGCAGTATGACAAAAGGGTGAGGTTTGGAGTAAGAGACTTGGGCTTGGATTTCAGTTTCACTACTTAGCTCTGTGACTTTCTTTTTTTTTTTTTTTTTTGAGATGGAGTCTAGCTCTGTTGCCCAGGCTAGGGTGCAGTGGCACAATCTTGGCTCACTGCAACCTCTGTCTCCTGGGTTCAAGCAAGCTCCTGAGTAGCTGAGATTACAGGTATGTGCTGTACACCTGGATAACTTTTGTATTTTTTAGTAGAGACAGGTTTTCACCATGTTGGCCAGCCTGGTCTCGAACTCCTGACCTCAAGTGATCCACACACCTTAGCCTCCCAAAGTGCTGGGATTACAGGCATGAGCCACTGCATCCGGCCGCTCTGTGACTTTCTATGAGCTTTAATTTTCTTGACTGAAATAAGAATGATGATACTACCTCTCTTAGGGTTGTTGGAAGTTAATTAAGCTAGTATGTGTGAAAGGGCCTGACCAGTACTGTAACAAATTGATACCGGGGTTCTCAATAAGTGAGGTTTTCCTTCTTAATGAAATAAAGTATAAGCACTGGCAAGACTACAACTGATCTACTTTCAACCAGAAAGTGTTTCTTTGTTCCACTCAGTTTCACACAATTTGATGCTTTTGTTCTCCATCTCCCCTCCCCTCTCCCTCAATTCTTTTGGTACCAATAATTTCTTTTTTTCCTTCCCTCCTCACGTCATCCTGTTTCTCACTACTAAAGAGACATAATGCTTTAACCAATTTTTAATCTGTTAACGGATAAAGTTAACAGATTAAAGTTTAAGGTATTTTACCCTCTCTGGAAGTCAACCAATAATACTTGAAAACACAAAAGACTCAAGGATGCTGAAGAATGAATCTCAAATGGCCAAGTTTCAGCACCACCATGGACGGTGCATGAGATTTTTCTGAGGAAGGCTTCTTGATAACACCTCAAATCCTTTTGTAAAGCAGTTCTTTATTGAACACCAACTATATGCCAGGCACTTTCTTTGACAAGCTAGCACTGTATGGTATACCCTTTATTGGACAGGCTAGCCTTACTCTTTTACTTTTCCCAAACAACATTTAAAATGGAAATATATTCCTTAAAGAGTCTGCATTCTTCAGCCTTCTTCTGGATCTTTCCACATTTTGACAGTCATCTCAAAGAGGAAAGCTGATAGATAAAGATACTATCAGATATATGACATCTGGGCTGACCTCTTACTTCTTAAGAAACAGAAATAATTTGCTATTTTTTGTTATTAATTGGCATACTAAAAGATGGTATCTTTACAAATTTTTGATTTTTAATTACCACCTTACATAACTTGCAGGTACCTTTTTTGTTTTGTTCCTCCCCAAATGCTGGAATTACAGACAAGTGCCTCTGTGCCCGGCCGTTCCCTACTCTTCTGAAATGAAAACAGTCGAGTTGGGAAAGCCACTGCTGTCTCATTTTTTAAGGTGTAAGTCTTATAAACCTATGAAGTAACAATATCAGATGACTGTGGGCAACCAGAAACTTCAAATACAACTTAGTAATACACATGATAGATTGTGTATCTTGTTGGTGAAGGGCAGGTGCATGATAACATCTAATGTCCCCCAAAGCAGAATTTTCTCAAAACAAGATGCATCTTTCAAAGTCCATCCAATTATTAGACATTTTTACAAAGGCCAAGAGCAACTTTCTTAAGACACATGCTAATTTTATTCTCCACGTTGTATGAAAACCCTGAATTATTATTGAGAACCCTGAATTACTGAGAACCCTGAACATTATTGAGCTATATCATATAAGTGAAAGTGTCCCTTCTGTCTGTATAATTAGAATGTCACCAGAAGATCAGTGTAGCTTATTGACCAAAACCAATCAAAAGAAACTCCTGCAAAACAAAAAATCAAAACAAATACTGTATCCTGTAATTATTGCAGGTAGAAATTGAAGAACTTTACCTGCTGTCTGTCTTCCTAGTGGTAATAATACTCAGGAATATGATCATTGATATCTTCAGCCATCCGCAAACACTTGTTACTTTTGGTGCTTAAATACCATTTTAAAAGTAAAAATATACTTATAAACTATTTGGAGCAATTAAATAGTTCGAAGAAGCAGAGTTAATAATCTACTATAATATTTACTAGAGAAATACTGAAAACCAAAAAGTCACATTGATAGTAACTTTTCTTCCTTGAGCTCACTTCTAAAGAACTATAACAAACTAAATTACATTTAAACATACAATAGTCATTAACTAGGCAATCACTTACTGAGTCTACCATAGGCCAGACATAAAAATTTTTCTTATTCTTAGCCCAGCAACCTTGTATATCGTAAAGATCCACAAAATTAATGCAATGAGAAGGGAGAGGTGAAATTATAGACATTGAATTTTGAATTCAAATGTTAGCTTCTTTAAATGCTCCCAAGGTTAAAGATTTGTCCTCCTCCTCCCAACTGAATCTCAATGTTGGAATGATACACAACATTTAAGTGGAAACTACTAAAACTTTGGCAGATACCTAGAAGTATGGTTTTGAGTTGCTATTTTCTTGGATAATTTACTTACTGATTAAATTACCTACTGTGTATAAAGTGTGATGATAGGTGTGGCTCATCAGGTAAATTGTTTATTTTTATTTTTTATGTATATATATATTTTTGAGATGGAGTCTTGCTCTGTTGCCCGGGTTGGAGTGCAGTGGCGCGGTCTTGGTGCACTGCAACCTCCGCCTTCCAGGTTCAAGCGATTTTCCTGCCTCAGCCTCCCGAGTAGCTGGGATTACAGGCACATGCCCAGCTAATTTTTGCATTTTTAGTAGAGATGGGGTTTTACCATCTTGGCAAGGCTGGTCTTGAACTCCTTACCTCAGATGATCTGCCTACCTCTGTCTCCCAAAGCGAGGTAAATTGTTTATTAAACAGCAAATGAATAAATATAAAATTGCTTTTCAATTAAATGATTAGCTCGAAACTATATAATTCAAGTGTGAACTTAAGGCAGAAAATGCATCTTCATCACAAAGGCAGAAAATGCATCTTCATCACCTTTTTAAATTCCCAGGTCCTGAGTACCTAACACAGTAGGCATTTAATTTTTTTTTTCATTGCTACAATAGGGAAATATAAGATCTAAAAATAGAAATTCTGAAGTAGTTAGGATAAGCTCCTATAGAAGCTACTCAGAAATCTTGATTAAATAAAGACCTTTATACAGTTTCTAGAAATGACTAATTTCTAGTTTTTCCTTTTGGTCAGTGCTTGCTATGGGGTAGAAATTAAGTCATTATATGTAATATATACATATAAAGTAGTATCTAAAACTAGACAAACCTGATATAGAAGCTTTTTTTTTTTTTTGAGATGGAGTCTCACTCTGTTGCTAAGGCTGGCGTGCAGTGGCGCGATCTCGGCTCACTGCAACCTCTGCCTCCCGGGTTCAAGCGATTCTCCTGTGTCTGCCTCCCCAGTAGCTGGAATTATAGGCACATGCCACCACGCCTGGATAATTTTTGTATTTTTAGTAGAGAAGGGGTTTCCTGATGTTGGTCAGGCTGGTCTCGAACTCCTGACGTCAGGTGATCCACCCCAACTGAAAATTACTTCACATTACCCCAGAATAGAAAGCTATGCTCAAGTTGCGTACAATCAATTTTATCATAAAGATATGCTAAGTCTGCTGCACAGTTAAAAAGAACAATTCTTTAGAAGCTGAGATACTTTTAATCTAGATTCCGTCTTCCACTCATCACAAATCTCTGCTTTAAAAATGTTGATTTTCATGTATATTCAGCGATTCTTTTTTTTTTTTTTTTTTTTTGAGACGGAGTCTTGCGCTGTCGCCCAGTCTGGAGTGCAGTGGCGCAATCTGCAAGCTCCGCCTCCCGGGTTCACGCCATTCTCCTGCCTCAGCCTCTTTGAGTAGCTGGGACTACAGGCGCCCGCCACCATGCCCGGCTAATTTTTTTTGTATTTTTAGTAGAGACGGGGTTTCACCGTGGTCTTGATCTCCTGACCTCGTGATCCGCCCACCTCGGCCTCCCAAAGTGCTGGGATTACAAGCGTGAGCCACTGCGCCTGGCCTATATTCAGCAATTCTTATTTGCAATTCTTCTGGGTAAGTCAGTATTTTCTTAAAACTAGTAACATTTATTAAAGGGTTTTTTCATACTGAGAAGACAAAAGGACTCAATGCCTCACATCTGAGGCAAGTGAAAAGAACATTATTTTTATTAATCTATTTGAGTTTTGAATATATTGTTTTATTCATTTCAAAATCTGAACCTAGGCCGGGTGCGGTGGCTCATGCCTGTAATCCCAGCATTCTGGGAGGCCAAGATGGGCGGCTCACTTGAGGTCAGGAGTTTGAGACCAGGGTGGCCAACATGGTGAAAACCCTGTCTCTAGTAAAAGTAAAAAAATTAGCCAGGCATGGTGGCGGGTGCCTGTAATCCCAGCTACCTGGGAGGCTGAGGCAGGAGAATTGCTTGAACCTGGGAGGTGGAGGGTGCAATGAGCCGAGATCATGCCACTGCACTCCAGCCTGGGTGACAGAGCAAGACCCTGTCTCTAAAAACAACAAAAACGGAAGATAAAGAGCTTTGACAACTTAAGTTTAAAAAAGGAGACAGCTATATATTCTATAGCTTAGCTTCTACCTAATACATCTTCATAAAAAAACTCATTGTCTTTAAAATTACCCCTTTTCAAACAAAATACAAGTGTACTTGGAGATGCAAACTCACAGTAAGAACACAAGATCATTTTAACAAGCACTAAACTGAGGCTCAGGGAAGTTAAATAACAAGGCTATGGATACTTGGTCAGGTTCAGAAAAGTTTGCACCCCAAGTTCAAGGTAAAGAAAGGCTTCACTGTTCTGAAGTCCCTAGTATGGCAAAGTTACATGGCCATCAGAGAGCTAATTAAAAAACTATGTTTAAGTTATTTCCATGTTTCAGAGTTCTCCACCTCTAGACTCAGAATGCACTTTAAAGATGTGACCCGAGACATTTTTGTTTTCCCTTGAGAGGAAATGCACAGTTGGAAGTTCACAAAAACACCTTTTCAAAAAACAGTAATACTGTTTTCATCTTTATAAAAAGCTTTCATCACAACTCTTTGGTGGCACTTCATGCCTTCAAGTACTCATTTTGGTGATCGTTGGCTCCCTTTTAGTCTGTCTTACAAGCCAGGTTATAAATGGTTTGAAATCAGGGTCCCTGTTTTTATTTTGAACCCATCGCAGAGCCTGGCACAGCGTGGCAGAGTGTGCGCCCAATAAATACTTGAGTGGAATTACACTGAAAAACAGGAAGAAGTAAAGCCATCTTCCAACTGCCAAAGACTGTGATGTTGCTGTATCGGTAATTTTCATTCTTAGAAAGCTTTAATGTGAATGAAATTATTCCTTACTGTGCATTTGAAAATTCCACTGAAAGCAGTTTAAAAAATTAAGCATGCCCTCTTAGAGGCAGGGAGCACAGTTCTGGACAGATGAGAAAAGTGACAGTGACAGCTCTGCATTGTTCAGAGAAGAAAGGTCAACAAAGAGTAGAAATAGAACACTCAACCCACCCTGCATTCTTTCCCTAGAACATTCCCTGTGTGTCCCTTATCATTTAAGGTTTTCATATGTAGTTTTCTTGAAACTGACTATATGCTCTTTTGGGGTGAGGGGAGGAGAGGGAGGAAGGAGATGGAGAAGGTCTGGGATGATTTTTTTCGACAGCAGCGTTCACTTAGGCCCTTGGGGAGGCCGGGTCACGGGGCCTCCTTGCACCAGTGGTCTATAACGTCTTGCCTGCGGTTTACAACCGCTCTTTAAAAATAATTTCCCTTTGGGACGGCCCCCGGCTTCTTCCTGCCACCCCCATCCCCACCCCGCCCCCATCCTCATCCTTAGAGGCCCCGGGCAAAAAAACGCTTCGGCTTCCCTGTTAGGTCTCAGAGTAAACAGCACGCTTGGAGGATTACAATCGACCCGAGGCCAATCCGACCCTTTCCCTCTGCCGCCCTCAACTGACCCTTGAAGCAGCCCCTGCTCTCCCTTCAAATGGAAAACCCACAGACACACACACAAACAAAAACCCCAACTCTTCCTTTCGGTTGCTACCCGCAATGACGTTTCCCCCCTCGGGTCCCGCCCCTCCAGGGGGGCTTGGAATTTTGGGATTGGCCGAGAGGCTGTGGCGACAAGGCCCGGATTGGACGGCATGGCGCTGACTGACAGCGGGGGCGGCCGCCGCGCCCTCCCTCTCTCCCCGGTGTGCAAATGTGTGTGTGCGGTGTTATGCCGGACAAGAGGGAGGTGACCGTGGCGGCGGCGGCGGCTCTGTTTATTGTCCTTCTCGGTGTGTGTGTGTGAGGAAACCGGGGCTGCAGCGAGGCTAAGGCGGCCTTTGAAGCAGCAGCGGCGACCGGGACGACTACTCTGGCGACTCGAGTGGCTGGCCTTCGCGGAGTGTGAGAAGGACAAGGCACCTCTGCGTCCTCGCCACGTCCGAGCGCCTCGGGCTCCCCGGCCGCCCTCGCGGCTCGCACGCCCGGGCTTCAGCCCGGCCTGCAGCGGCGCCCGCGGGCGGGCGAGAAGGCAACGCCGCCGCTCGGCTGCCGCCGGTCGCTCCCTGCTTTCTTCTCCTCGGCCGCCGCGCTAGGCCCGGGCGACGCGGACGCCGCGCCTCGAGTTTGAGGGCAGCCGGCGGCGCGGCCTCCTCAGCGGGCTCGGCTGGACGTCCGCTCCGGGTCTTCGCGATGGGGCGCGGGGGTCGACGCGGGTAGGAGTGCGGCGAGTGGAGCAGTGGGTGCGGAGCGGCGGGGCCCAGCGGCCCGCAGGGAGGCGGGAGCGGCGGCTGCGGCCTCAGGGCCTGTGAGCTGGAGGCACTCGCCATGGCCAAGTCGGGTGGCTGCGGCGCGGGAGCCGGCGTGGGCGGCGGCAGCGGGGCACTGACCTGGGTGGTAAGTGGCTGGTCCCCGGGACGGGCGGCTGCATTGTTCCGGGCCCGCGGCGGAGGCGGAATTCCGAACGGGCGGGGGAGGGGAAAGGGAGGGAAATCCCGTCTCCCGAACGGGCGCTACATAGGGGCCTGTGCTTGCAGAATCCTCCAGCCCGCTCCCCGCGCCTTTTTTCTTTCTTTCTCTGTACCTCTCTGGAAGCCCTGACTGCCAGAGCGTAATGTGTACTTGAAACTTTGGGGGGACAAAACCGCGAACGTAACATATAGCCCCCGCTTCCTCTCTTTTCTTTTTAACCAGACTCTTCCGGGGTAGCCGAGCCTGAAATGGTGGGGATGGCGGTAATGCAAGTGTGTTTGTGTGAGGCAGCATTTTCTCCACATGTAGTTCAAGAAAACCCTGGGAAAAGGGGTGTGTGTGTATTCCAAGTGCAGCCCTTTCTGGGGCTTTAATCTCAAAGAAGAATGCATTGGGACTTCTACAGCAACTTGCACTTCAGTTTGGAAAGCCTCATTCAATTGAGAGCGCATTTGGGATGACTTTCACAGCAGTTAATACTGTAGGTCGTCCCTCTGTCAGGGTGAGATTATTAAAAGAAGTGCTTGCCTACGTCAGCATCACAGGTGTAACGGGGTGGGGGCTGAATGGATGTCCCGGAGAGGTGACTGAAGTGCTTAGTCCTGAAGTTAAAGGATTTCGACGCTCAGCTCCTGCTGGAAAGTAGAAGTAGCTGCAGCGAAAGGAGGAAGGGAGACCGGATTCCCACGACAGATCGATAATTCACCGGCATTTCACTTGCTCAGCGTAGAGTTCAGACCAGGGTCATTTCCTATACAGAAAACCTCGGTATTTCGGAGAAAAGTAAAAAGTGTTACATTTTTCTGGACTTTCGACGGTCTGTTCCTCCGTCCCTGTTTTAAACACCTCAAGGGAGGTTTCGGTTTCATACAGGCATTTTTGTTACTTAATTCATTTTCTCTTTGTTTGGGTGAGGTTTAGGTGAGTTGAATAGCAATTTGTGCTATACTGACAACTGCTTCTTATAAAAAGGGTGTTAGAGCAGCAAAACATTTTAATCACTTACATTTGCGTGCCAGGGTACATTGCAAAACAACTTGCCACGCTCTTATTGTTGAAATTCTCTGAATGTTGTATATTACTCCAATGATGTAGAATGAAAGTATGAAGGGACTAGATCCAGGAGAGAAAATGTCAGATACTAAGTTAGTGGTCCATGTGGACTTAAAGTAGCAGGTATGTGAGAGGAAGGAGGAGATGGACACATACATGCAAAAGAACGACTTTCAGAATTAATGGCTTTTACCCCTGTCACTAAAATCAGACATCGGAAAATTGACTTAGCCAAATGGTATTGTAAGTTCTCATTCTCTATTTGAAAGTGTTGAGGCCTGATTGGTGTTTCCTCTGAAGACCTCTGGTTCTATAATGGTAAACATTTTGCTCCATAGTGGATTGTTGGCTTTAACATTGATAGCAGTACCTTAATTAACTGTTATATAATTTTGTAGATAATTAAATGACAATTTATTTCTTTCAAGCTCCATAGGAAACTCATTGCTAATAAATTTAGCAAAACTTGGAAGATCTCATTCGAGATAGAAAAATCCATTTGAAACTGAAATTGACTTATTGATTAAAGGAATTTTCATCATAAAGAGGATTATGGAAAATATGGGAAATGCAGTAAAATAAAGTGACGATCACTTAGCCTTTTATTTGTAGAGTATATCTTATGGAATTAGAAGTTTATTAAAAAGATAATCACTCCTATAAGTCTTCTTTAAGAGTTGATACTTACTCTAAAGTTATATGAGCATCTTTATGTCCATAATATAAATCATTGATCATATAGACTGGTTTGATTTTATGGGAGGCAATATAGTGAGGTAGTTATGGGCTTTGACGTCAGGCTGATGTAGGTTCAGATACTGTCTCTCCAACACATTTAGTTGGACTTTTCCCAAGGAACCTAACCTTTCTAAGCTTGTTTTTTTATCTGTCAAATAAGATTGCATTGAGAATGAAATGAGATAACGTATGTAGCACAGTGCTGGGCTTAATGAATGTTTGTTATTATTGGTGAACTTCAAGAAATGCACACTCAAATAATAGATTGCAGTTGCTTTTACATAAAATATCTTTTAGGTGGGGTAAAAGCAAATTAATTTTTCCTTTGCACGAGTTGGGGCTTTACTGCAGTGGTCATCTATTTTGAGAAACGTAACTTTGTCTGCTTTATTGAAGCTAGTGTTCTGTTGCCATCTGCTTGTGGATAACAGGAAGAAATAAAAATAGAATTAGCCCCGATTTCTTTCTTCTGGGTGAGGAGTTGTATGCCATGTGTTGCTGATATTAACTACTGTTGGGATGCATGCCAGCATGTGTTGTTAATGTCATTGCATGAAAATTTGCCTTTCAATATCTGAAACTACAAAACCAAGTGGTTTTAGGACTGGCATTAACTTATTTTAATAATTCATTTGGTTTGTGTTTGATTTGTAGTAGTATCTCAACCAAATTTTTTATAATAAAAAAAGTGAAAAATATAAATGTGGCAAAACTATTTTGATTTAAAATGTATAGCAGTTACAAAGGCTTCTCTTAAGCCATTAGGGTTTCTTGAATTAATTCTTTGTAGAGCTTTGATTAGTAGATAGTAATAGTCTGGTTCATTCTGTCAGTCTTGTATCATAAGTGATTGTGGCAAATACATTTGTGGAAATATTAGAATATAGTTATATGACTTGATCTTTTTCCCAACAATATTCTAACTTGGTAGATTAAAAAAATTTTTTAATGGAAAATGTTAAGCATCTCAAAAAGTGGTAACCAGAGTAGTATAACAAACTTCCCTCTATTTAGCCTTAAGCTTCAATAACTACCAACCTGCTGGGCACGGTGGCTCACGCCTGTAATCCCAGAAATTTGGGAGGCCAAGGCAGGCGGATCACCTGAGGTCAGGAGTTCAAGACCAACCTGACCAACATGGAGAAACCCCGTCTCTACTAAAAATACAAAATTAGCTGGGGTGGTGGCGCATGCTTGTAATCCCAGCAACTCGGGAGGCTGAGGCAGGAGAATCACTTGAACCTGGGAGGTGGAGGTTGCGGTGAGCCGAGATCACGCCATTGCACTCCAGCCTGGGCATCAGGAGTGAAACTCCATCTCAAAAAAAAAAAAAAAAAAAAAAAATCAACATAAGAAGACCCACTTTATCCCTTCTCATTCTTTTGAAGCAGAGCAAATCGTAGAATTCTATCACTTTCTCTGTAAATATTTCAGTATTTATCTCTAACAGTTAAGTCTGTTTTTGAAAAACTGTATAACCACAAATAACATTGTAGTTTTCTCAAAGGTAAAATTTTTTGAAATTTATAACTTACATTTTTTGGACTGTGAATATCTCTAAACATTACTGTGTATTTAAATATTGTTTAAATATTTGTTTTAAGAACCTTGCTTTAGTGGTTTACTGTTGCGAGTCTAAATTGCTGAGCCAGACTTTCATAAACTATATCCTTTCCAATGAAATTTATTATAGTCTCCATAGTTAGATTTATCTCTTCACTGTCCCCTGTACAAGTTATGCTTGTTTTTGTTACTTTGTCTTTACATATTTGCCTTCCATCTGGAATTACTTTTTCATTTGTCTTTACTAGTCTAACTCTTAACTGCTCTTCAGAGCTAGCTCATAGGCTTATCACATTATTGTTTTCCAGTTTATACTCATCTTTTTCTTTCATGGAATGTTTGATACTCTCATGAATCATGAAACAGAAGTCTTTATTTTTTATGTAACTTTCATGCATGATAACTTTGCCTTAACAATATTACAAACTTCTGAAGTTAGAGAGCATGTATTTTCCTTGTTTATGTCCTTTATAGTGTTGAACAAAGATCTGGATACGTAATCCAGTCTCAGTTATTAACAAATTGGATGATTAACATGCTTCCTAAAAAGTCTTCTATCATTAGTAGGACAAGAGTTTGAGTAGCAGTGTTTTTTAGATACATTCTCAAGTACATGATATAGCAGTATTTAGGCACTTTTTAAATAAACTTAATTTTTCTGAATCGAAGTATGTTCACCTGTAATCCCAGATTTGTTGGTTAGGTGGTGGCAACAATTGCATTTTACTGAGTACACTTTAAAAAATAAACTTCTTGAATTTTTAAAAATATTAACACATATAGAACCCCATTTTAACGAAAAGTTGAAGTAGCTATAGTTATTCCTACTTGCAGAGAAGGAAACGGGTTTAGAGATTAGGTAACAAATTCTTAGGCACGTGGTTAAGGCACAGGTGGAATTTAAACCAGACTCAGTGTTCTTAACATTTACACAGCCTTCAACTTTAAAAACATTGAAAGACAAAACAACTCATCTTTTATACTCTGATATGACAGAATAAGGAGACATCTGGGATATACCTGTCTTTTTCTACTAACCTTTTACTTTCATACAAAAAGCTAAGAAGTATATTTCCTTTTCAGAATATGTGTATCTAGTATAGCATAATGCTAAGAGTATGGGCTGTGAAATCAGATCATCTAGTTTCATAATTCACCTTTTTCAAGTACTAGTTTTGTTAGCTTTGGGAAAACACTTATCCCAACCTTAGTTATCTCATCTGTACAAAGGGAATTATAACTGTCTATTTCATGGAGATACTATAAAAGGATTAATTAAGATTATCGTAGTGCTTGGCACATAGTAGCTCCCAGATGGGTTCACACATACATTCTCCCTTCTTTTTTAATCCAGTGATAGGCTTTCTCTATAATAAAGGGAATGAAAATACTTATTTATTTTCATAGTCGAAGTCTAAGCATTTGTTACTGTCTTAAGTATCTCTTATCTCTTCCTTGCCCCTTTGTTTAGAAGGGTATTTCTGAAGGAGCATAGATGGGGGACAATTTGTTGCTTTTTGCTTCATTAATGGTGGGTAGAGAACATGGCCTCTCCATTTACATATAGGTGAAATATGGTTAGAATGAACATCATGGGATGGCAGCCTTGAGGGGGAAAAGAGAGAGGAGACGTTATAAAAGGTTAGTGTTAAGTCTGAGGGGATTGTACAGAAGAAGGTAGAAGAAGGGGCTCGTTGCTAGGCTGCCAGCCCCCACTTCCACTCTTGTTGGCCTGCTGATGGTGAGCTTTCTGTGTCGATTATGTGAATGAGTGGCTCAGTTCTTTTTTAGTACCAACTGGCAAACCATCTCCTTTACCCTCTTTGTCAGCAATTCATTCTCCCTCAGAAAAACAAACTGGGTGCTTCTGCCAAATTGCTGTATTTCAGGTGACAACTTTGTCCATTGAAGAATCTTTTGTTTTGTTTTGTTTTGCAGAATGATCTTGGTGTATAGTCGTTCTGAAAAATACAAAGTTTTACTGGAATGTTTTCCATTTTCTTCTGATGATTGAGAAATGTTATCGAAAAAGATCAAATCTTTGATTCGTATTAAATATATTTTTTTATTTGGCATTAGCAATATTGCAAAAGTACCATAAGATAGGTTAATATTTAAAATATATGGTCTATATATTTATTTTGATATTTTTGTTATAATTTTAAATTTTCCCCAAATGCTTTGTTTAATTTGGCAGCTGACTTTTGAAATTCAGAAAAAGTCAATGATGTTATCGTCATATTTATAAATGAAAAAGAATAGAATTAAAACAACTTTTAGATATGTGTAGGAAATTTAATATGGTGATTAGTTTACACTTATATTTTCTTTATGAGAATGAAAATGTAGCCTTGATTTTTTAGATTCCAATTTAATTGGATGCTGGCATTGTTTATTACTATCAGTAGTTTGGTAATTTGTTCACATAAATTAAGGCAGGGAAATAAATTACAAATAAACAAGTTTTCAGTCGTTAGTCTCAATGCAGATTTATTCAAAATGCTCTTGGTAAATAACAATAATAATAATAATAAATATATATATATATATATATATATATATATAATTTTTTTTTTTTTTTGAGAGGGAGTTTCGCTTTTGCAGTGGTGCGATCTTGGCTCACTGCAAGCTCCGCCTCCCGGGTTCTCGCTATTCTCCTGCCTCAGCCTCCCGAGTAGCTGGGACTACAGGCGCCCGCCTCCATGCCCGGCTAATTTTTTGTATTTTTTAGTAGAGACGGGGTTTCACCGTGTTAGGATGGTCTGGATCTCCTGACCTCGTGATCCGCCCGCCTCAGCCTTACAAAGTGCTGGGATTATAGGCATGAGCCAGTGCGCCTGGCCGGTGAATTATTATTTTTAAAGGCATGTTGTTAATTTTTATTCAGTGCGGAGTACTGGGAGCAATTGCTATAGAACATGATATCTTATTACTATAAACATATAAGAATAAGAAAAGGTAAAATCAAAAGACTCTTCTGGGTCTAAATTGAGCATAATTCTGTTAGCCTGCATGTGTCAAATATACATCACTCTTTTTTATGATCTGTAGAGTTGAGGTGCTTTTATAAACATACAGATATGAGTTTGCTAGTTTGTGGTTGTTCAAGGCAATTTCCTGTTCTCTTTTCTGAATATTGTCAGCAAAAGTGTTAAAACTGAAGAGCTACCCAGGGTGACATTTTTTTTAAGAGATAGAGATAGGGATGATAACAGCAAGGGAGAAGGTGCAGAATAGGTTTCTCATTTAGCTTCTCTCTTCTAACGCCAAAGGTGGTTTGTATTAAATATGCATACCTGTTCTAGGGATGGGATCATCCTATTAACTGGGTAAGTTGCCCTCTCTCCCCTAACCCCAGATTTTGATTTTTAGTGACTTGGACATTGCTCAGGGGACAACTTTCTGCTGATAAACAGGAGTTGAAAGACTATTATTTCAGGTTTCTGTTACAAAAACATATAAAAGTCTCAGGGGAGAACCCTCCTGTGTTTGCCACTAGTGAGCCAGTGAGCAATGTAAATTACCATTTGTTGAGAATGGGAACGTAAAAGACAAATTGGATTCTAGTGTTAATTTCTACTTTCTACTCTGCCAAGGCTGCCAATCTTATTTGTGTATTTTGATTTTGTTTTTGCATAGCCTCTAGTGAGAAAGTTGGGGTTGCAGAAGTAATAAATAGGTGTAAACATTGCCTCTAGGAAAAGAAACCTTCAGTTTTATTCTAGCTTAATTATGTTTTCACATACATAGGTTAATAAGTCTTTAACATATTTCTTTATGCATTCATTGTAGAAAATTAGAGAACGTGTAGAAAAGATAAAAAATGGCATGTATTTCTACTCTATAGATAATTTTTATTGATATTCTGTTGGGCATATTTCACATTTTTTCCTACGCATGTATATATTATGCATAATTTTTTTCTGACAAAAATGGGCTCATGTTTTATATATACTCTTTTGTAATGCCCACTAAGCAATGCCATTTTGATAAACTACTAATTTAAAAATACTTGACTATCTTTACTAATATAAATTTTCTATAAAAGCTAGAGCAATAAAAGATTAACACCAATTATTTTTAGTATAGTAATTATAAACTTATTTATTCATTGAAATGTCCAAGTTTAAGAGTTTATATTAAGGGTTTTTTCTTTGTTTGTTTTTTATTTATTTATTTATTTATTTTTGTGATGGAGGCTTGCTATCACCCAGGCTGGTCTCAAATTCCTGGGCTTAGGGGATTGATCCTCCGGTCTCAGACTCCAGAGGAGCTGGGACTACAGGCCTATGGCACCATGCCCATGTCAGATTTTATAAGTTATTTGATATTATAATTGGGAGTTGATTTGAAATATCTGCAAATGACTTCCATTGTATTCTATAAATAATATGTATCCCTTAAGGCTTTTCCTGACTTTAAACAGAATGGTATCTCTTTTTCTTTCCTCAATACTTGTCATATATACTTAGAAAAAAGTGTATTGTCACACATTCGTCACACTTATTTTACAGTATTTCTATGTTCTTCCTAGAGAAAATTACAAATAGTATTAGACAAAGTCACCTACATTTCACATGTTCAATTTTTTTGTTGTAAAAAACATATAACATTAAATTTACTATCTTAGCCATTAAGTGTAGAGTCCAGTAGTGTTAAATATATTTACATTGTTAAGCAACAGATCTCTAGAAGTATTTCGTTTTCCAAAACTGAAACTATATCTACTAAACACTAATTCCCACTCCCCCCAGCCCTTGGTTAACCACCTTTCTACTTTCTGTTTCTATGATTTTGATTACTGTAGATACTTTATATGATAATAATCATACAGTATTTGTCCTTTGTGACTGGCTTATTTTGTTTAGTATAATATCCTTGAGGTTCATCCATGTTATAGCACATGACAAGATTTCCATGTTTTTTGAGGCTGCATAATACTCCATTGTATCTATATACCACATTTTAAAAATCCATTCATACATCAGTGAACATTTGGGTTGCCTTGCCTTTTGGCTATTATGAATAATACCGTGATGAACATGGGTGTGCAAATATCTCTTTGAGATTTTGCTTCGAATTCTTTTGGATATATACCCAAAAGTGGGATTGCTGGATCATATAGTAATTCTATTTTTAATTTTTTGAGGAACCTCAATACTATTTCCATAATGGCTATAGCATTTTTCTAGCATTTTATATTCTCACAACAGTGTAGAAGTGTTCCAGTTTCTCCACATCTTTACCAACACTTATTTTCTGATGGCTGTCTTAATAGGTGTGAGGTGATGTCTTATTGTGGTTTTGATTTGCTTTTCTGTTATTAGTAATGTTGATTATCTTTTCATATGCTGTGGACCATTTGCATATCTTATTTGGAGAATTGTCTGTTGAAATCCTTTATCCATTTGAATGGGGTTATTTTGTTATTGTTGAGTTATAGAAGCTCCTTATCTATTTTGGATATTAACCATTTGATGGTTTACAGATATTTTCTGCATTCCATATGCTGCCTTTTCACTCTGTCAGTTGTTTTCTTTGGTGCACAGAAATTTTTAAGTTTGATGTCCTGTTTGTCTAGTTTTGCTTTTGTTGCCTGTGATTTTGGTGCCATATCCATGAAATCATTGCCAAATCCACTGTCTCAAAGGTTTTCCTTTATGTTTCCTTCTAGGAGTTTCAGAGTTTTAGGTGTTACTTTTAGGTCATTAATCTATGTTAATTTCTGTATGTGGCATGAGAGTCCAACTTCTTTCTTTTGCTTGTTATCCAGTTTTCCCGGCACCATTTGTTGAAGAGACTGTCCTTTCCCCAATGTGTAGTCTTGGCATTCTTGTGAAAAATCATTTGGCCTTTTATGTAAGGGTTTATTTCTGTACTCTCTCTTCTGTCTGTATGCCAGTGCCACACTGTTTTAGATTTCTGTTGTTCTGTAGTAAAATCAGGTTTTGAAATCAGGAGGTGTGAAGCCTTTAGCTTTTTCTTCAGATTAAAGGCTGATTTAGCTGTAGGGGTCCTCTTGAGATTCCATATGAATTTTAGATTTTTTTTTGTATTTCTGCAAAAAATACCATTGGGATTTTGGTAGGAATGGCATTGAATCTCTAGATCATTTTGGATAGTTTGGACATTTTAACAATATTTAAAATTTTTAAATCCATGAGAATGGAATGCTCTTCCATTTGTTGGTATCTTTTTTTCGTTTCTTTTAACAATGTTTTGTATTTTGACATTATTCTCATCTCCTTGGTTAAGTTTACTCTGTGGTAGTTTATCCTTTTTGATGCTGTAGTAAATGGGATTGTTTTCATAATTTCCTTTTTTGATTGGTCATGGTTACTGCATAAAAACATAACTAATTTTTGTATCCTGCAACTTGCTGAAATCATTTATTAGTTGTAATAGTTGTTCTGTGGAATCTTTTGGGTTATCTACTATAAGATTATGCGATTTGTGAGCATAATTCTACTTCTTTTCCAATTTCTATGCCTTTTATTTCCTTTTCTTGTCTTAATTGCTCTGATTGTGACTTCTAATACTATCTTGAAGATTGGCGATATTGGGCATCCTTGCCTTGTTCCTCTTGTTCTTAGAGGAAAGGATTTAGTCTTTCACCAGTATGTGTGCCGTTAGCTGTTGGTTTTTGTGTATCGCTTTTATTATATTGAGGTGTTTTCTTTCTATTTCTAGTTTGTTATGTGTTTTTATCAGGAAGGTGTGTTGAATTTTGTCAAGTGCTTTTTGCACGTCAATTGAGATGATAATGTGGTTTTTGCCATTCATTTTGTTAATATAGTATAGTACAATGATTTGTTTTCATATTTGGAAACATCCTTGCATTTCAGGTATAAATCCCATTTGCTTATTGTGTGTAATCCTTTTAATGTGCTGTTGGGTCAGGCATGGTGGCTCCTGCCTGTAATCCCAGCACTCTGGGAGGCCAATGTAGGAGAATCGCTTGTGGCCAGGAGTTTAAGACCATCCTGGACAATATGGTAAAACCTTATCTCTAGAAAAAATTTTAAAATTAGCCAGGTGTGGAGGCACACAGTTGCAGTACTACCTACTTGGAGCAGGGGTTGTGGGGTATTGAGGAGGAGGGTGGGTGTGCTGGGGTGGGAGGATCACTTGAGCCTGGGAGGTTGAGGCTGCAGTGAGCCATCATCATGCCACTGCACTCCAGCCTGGGCAACAAAATGAGACCCTCTCTTAAAAAAAAAAAGTGCTATTGAATTGAGTTTGCCAGTATTTTGGGGGGGATTTTTTGCATCAGTCTTCATCAGGGGTATTGTTCTGTAGTCCTCTTGTTCTGTCTTCTAGTTTTTGTATCAGAGAAATGCTGGCTTCATACAATGATTCTGGAAGTATTCCCTGCCCTTCATTTTTTGGTAAGAGTTTGAAGAGTTAATTCTTCTTTGATTATTGGGTAGAATTTTCAAGTGAATGCATCTGGTACTGGGCTTTTCTTTGTTGGGAAGTTTTTGATTACTGTTTCATCTTCTTATTTGTTATAGGGCTGTTGAGATTTTTTATTCATGATTCAATCTTGGTAGATTATATGTTTGGAATGTATTCATTTCTTCTAGATTATCTTATCTGTTGCCATATATGTGTTCGTGTAAGTCTTTTATAATCTTTATTTCTGTGACATCAATTATGATGTCCCCTTTCGTTTCTAATTTTAGTTATTTGATTATCTCTTTTTTTTCTTATGTAATCTAGCTAAGGGTTTGTCAGTTTTGTTAATTTTTTTCAAAAAACAAACTCTTGGTTTCATTGATTTTTTTTCCTCATTGTTTTTCTATTCTCTATTTTATTTATCTTTGTTTTAATCTTTATTTCCCTTCATTAATTTGGTTTAGTTTCTCTTTTCCTAGTTCTTTGAAAGGGTCTAAAGTTAGGTTGTTAATTCGAGATCTTTACTGATTGTTAATGTTAGGTATAATACTGTTTTAGCCGCATTACATAAATATTGGTCTATTGTGTTTTTGTTTTCATTTGTCTTCTTATATTTTCTAAATTCGCTTGTGATTTCATCTCTCACCCATTGGTTGTATGAGTGAGTTGTTTAACTTCCACTTATTTGTGGATTTTACTGTTTTCCTTCTGCTGATTTCTAGTTTAATTCCATTGTCGATGGAAAATATACCTTATATGATTACAGTCTTCTTAAGTTTGTTAAGACTTGTTTTGTCACGTAACATGTGGTCTATGTTGGAGAATGTTTCAACTGCAGTTCAAAAGAATGTGTATTCTGCTGTTGATTGGAGTGTTCTGAGTATGTCTGTTAGGTCCAATTGGTGTGTAGTGTTGTTCAAGTTCTTTGTGTGTTTATTGATCTTCTGTGTGGTTGTTCTATCCATAACCGAATGTGGGCTAGTGAAGTCTCCTACTATTATTGTGTTGGTTTCTCTCTCCCTTCACTTCTGTCAGTGTTTGCTCATAAATTTGGGAACTGTAGTGTTAGATGCATATCTTACTGGTGAATTGGCCCTTTTATCATTATATAATGTCCTACTCTGTCTCTTGTGACAGTTTTGTCTGAAAGTCTTTGTTGTCTGATATAAGTATGGTCACTCTCTTCAGATTCCAGTTTTATGGAATATCTTTTTCCATCCTTTTATTTGTAGCCTTTGTGCATCTTTGGATCTGAAGCAGGTGTCTTGTAAACAACCTATAGTTGGAACTTATTTTTTTATTCCATTGGCCAATCTATGTCTTTTATTTGGGCACTTAATCCTTTTTTATTTTGAGACGGAGTCTCCCTCTGTTGTCCAGGCTGGAGTACAGTGACACAATCTTGGCTCACTGCAACCTCTGCCTCAGGTTCAAGTGATTCTTCTGCCTCAGCCTCCCAAGTAGCTGGGATTACAGGTGCCTGCCACCATGCCTGGCTAATTTTTGTATTTTTAGTAGAGATGGCGTTTTACCATATCGGCCATGCTGGTCTCTAACTCCTGACCTTAAGTGATCTGCCCACCTCGGTCTCCCAAAGTGCTGGAATTACAGATGTGAGCCACCGCACCTGGCCCAATTTATATTTAAAGTAATTATTGACATGGACTCACTATTGCCATTTTGATTTTTGTTTTTATATGTCTAACAGCTTTTTTGTCCATCTTTCCTCCCTTGCTGCCTTCTTTTGTGTTTCATTGATTTTTTTTTTAGTGACATGTTTTGATTTTCTTCTAGTTTCTCTTTGTGTATATTCTACATATTTTCCTTGACTTTACCTTGCAATTACATAACATATCTTCAAGTGATAAAAATAAATTTTAAATTAGTAACTTCAATTATATATGAAAACTCTTCCTTTTTTTCACCTCTTCCCTCCCCTGCTTTGTTTTTGATGATACTTTACCTCTTTTTATATTGTGTATATTTTAACACAGATTTGGAATTATTTTTTATGCTTTAAAAAATTCTATACTATAAGTGATCTCTATTACTGTATTACAATACTAGAAGGTGCCATATTTGTCTATATACAAACAGTCTTCAAAAAGTTCATGGAAAATGTGTATTATGAGAAAACTATGCATGGATTTCAAAATTTTTTTGTATCAAAATAAACTTGTACTAACTTGTTATAACATGTCTGAACAAAATCTTGTTTGAGGTACTAAGAAGGATAAGACATCATTTGGAAAAGAGTCCCTGTCAGAGCAATATGAATTATGCTAAAATTGAAGCAAGAGCAAACATCAAGTTTATGAAGAAGCTTAGATGGAAGAATGGTGAAATCACTGATTTTTACAATATGTTTACAGGGCCAATGCCTCAAATAAATGAGCAGTTTACAAATGGATAACTTCTTTTAAGAAGAGACCAGATGATGTTAAAGATGAAGCCTGCAGCAGCAGACCATCTACATCAATTTGTGAGGAAAAGATTAATCATGTTCATGCCTTTATTTAAGAGGACCAATGATTAACAGCAGAAACAATAGCCAACACCATAGATGTCTCAGTTGTTTCAGCTTCCACAATTCTATATGAAAAATTAAAGATTCACAGACTTTCCACTCAATGAGTGTCAAAACCATTGTGCCTAGATCAGCTGCAGACAAGAGCAAAGGTTTTAATGGAAATTTTAAACAAATGGGATCAAGATCCTGACGCATTTATTCAAAGAATTGTAGCGGGAAATGAAACAGGGCTTTACCAGCATAATCCTAAAGACAAAGCACAATCAAAGCAATGGCTACTAAGAGGTGGAAGTGGTCCAATCAAAGCAAAACCAGACAGGTCAAGAGCAAAGGTCTTGACAACAGTTTTTTAGGATGCTCAAAGCATTTTGCTTGTTGACTTTATGAAGGGCCAAAGAACGATAACATCTGCTTATTATGAGAGTGTTTTGAGTAAGTTAGGTAAAGTTTTAACAGAAAAATCCCCAGGAAAGCTTCACCAGAGTCCTTCTCCATCATGACAGTACTCCTGCTCATTCCTTCCATCAAACGAGCAATTTTATGAGAGTTTTGATGATAAATAATTAGGCATCCATCTTATAATCCTGATTTCGCTCTTTCTGACTTTTTTTGTTTACTAATCTTAAATCTTTTAAAGGCACTTATTTTTTTCAGTCGATAATGTAAAAAGACTGCATTGGCATGGTGAAATTCCCAAGACCCTCGGTTCTTTAGAGTTGAGCTAAATGGCTGATATCATCACTTATAAAAGTGTCTTGACCTTTATGGAGCTTTTGTTGAGAAATAAAATTTATATTTTTTATTTTTATCTTTTGATTCCATTTTTCCAAGAACTTTTTGAAGTGTCCTTGGACTTTACCAGGGAGTTATGTGTTTTTGTGTTACTGTGTTGCTATTTTTTATCCTTTTGCTTTAAGGGACTCCCTTTATCATTTCTTGTTGGGCAAACCTAGTGGTGATGAACTGTCCCAGTGTTTGTTTATCTGAGAAAGTCTTAATTTCTACTTCATTTTTGAAGGGCACTTTTGCTAGATACAATGTTCTTGGTTGGCAGAGCTTTTTTTTTTTTTTTTTTTTCTTCCAATCCCTTCTATTTTGCAAGGTTTCTGCTGAGAAATTGGCTAGTAATCTAACAGAAGCTCCTTTGTAATTGATGATTCACTTTTCTGTTGCTGCTTTTAAGATTCTCTGTCTATGACTTTTGACAGTATAATTATGATGTGTCTTGGTATAGTTTGCTTTAGATTTATCCTTGTTGGAGTTCTTTGAGCTTCTTTAATTTGTATGTCCATTTATCTCCTCAGATTTGGAAAGTTTTCAGCTATTATTTCTTCAAATAGGCTCTTTCTCCATTTCTGCCTTTCTTCTCCTTTGAGGCTTACATAATGTATATGTTGTTCTGATTGATAGTGGCCCATAAGTTCTTTAAGCTCTTTTTATGTTTATTCATTCCTTTGCCTTTTTGCTCCTTTCCCTTGGCAGTTTTGAAAGTCCTGTCTTCAAATTTGCTGATTTAAAAAAATTCTGCCTGCTCAAGTCTACTGTTACATCCCTCTAGTGTATTTTCAATTCATTTACTATGTGCTTCAGTTCCAGAAATAATGTTTGCTACTTCATCATAGTTTTTATCTTTGTTGATTTTTTTCCTTTAGTTTATGCATTGTTACACCGAGTTTTTGTTTGTTCATCTGTACTCATTTATTTCATTAAGCATCCTGATGGCAGTTAATTTGAATTCTTTGTATGACATATTTCCATTTCTTTAGGCTCAATTTGTGGTGATTTATTTATTTTTTTTTTTGAGACAGGCTCTTGTTCTGTCACCCAGGCTGGAGTACAGTCATGTGCTGATGGCTCACTGCAGCTTCCACCTTCTGGGCTCAGGCAATCCTCCCATCTCAGCCTCCCAAGTAGCTGGGACTACAAGTGTGCACTACCACACCTGGCTAATTTTTGTTTTGTTTTGCGAGAGATAATATTTGGCCATGTTGCTCAGACTGGTTTTGAGCTCTGGGCTCAAGGGATCTGCCTGCCTCAGCCTCCCAAAGTGCTGGGATTACAGGTGTGAGCCACTGTGCCTGGCTGCAATTTAGTTTTTTACATTGAATCGGCCATATTTCCCTGTTTCTTTGTGTTGTTATTTTCTGTTAGTGCTTTGGCATTTGAAGGCTTAGCTAACTCTCCGGTCTTTGCGGTCTGGTTTCATACTGGGAAGACATTCTTCATCCAGTTAGTCTAGCTAGAGAATCCTGAGACCTCACAAATCTTATGGGGATGCATCCTCTTTGGGTTTGTAATTTCTTAGTTGAAGAGGTTTGCCTCTGTCCGTCTGTCTGCTCTCTCTGGTGTGTGTCTGCTTTACTTGTGGCCGCTCGTGCTGTAGTAAACTACAGTACTGGAGCTCCACCTTGTGTCTGTTTCTGATACTGCAGGGTCTGATGCTAAACCAAAGCACTTTGATTGCTTTTGTTCTCATTGGCCCTCAACCTGGCACCCTCTTCAGTGTCAGTACTTAGATTCAGTCAAGAAGTTTCTAGGGTAGCACTGCCCCCAACTGTTCCATTGGAGGTATATTCCTCTTCTGCGTCTCCCCAGGGAGAAGGTGGAAGTTGTTGTCGTGTTTGTTTTTCTCAATCTTGCCTTGTAGGGGTAGATAGGAGGGAGGACATGAGCTTTGATGCTATTTTATGCTCACCTGGGGTGCTGGAACTTATCACAAAGGCAGTTGGATTGTTTGTTATTGTTGAGTCCATGTCTTCATGGGGAAAGAAAGGCCTGGGGTTTCTTGTTTTGCCATCTGGCTGACCACACTCAAATGTTACCTGGTTTTTTTTTTAGACATGATCTTAGCAAGAATGGCAAGTCTTTGAACTTGATAGGAATTTGGTGGGCTCAAGCTTTCAAACTTTTTTTTTGTAATATATCCATTTGGGAAGAGATGCAGGGGGGAAGAGGTGGTGATTATAAGTAAGGAAGTATGGAAAAAGTTGTAAATTCTTGAAGAAAGCATGAGGTAAGGTTTTACTCCTTTTTTTTTTTTTTTTTAATCCCTGTTTGCCCTTCAGTTTAGTTCATACAGATTAGATAGACATGAGCCTCTGGTTGAGTCTAATCTTGAAAATATTTTCTTTGTGATGGGGTTGGTTTTGGAAGAGTAGCCTGGGATAGGAAAGCTTTTACTTGTATGGTTATCCTGTATCCTCAACCTTTATGTCAATAATTGCAGACTTAGAATAGCACTTCTAAGTTAATGGTAAAATGTTACCTACTTTTGATTCCATAGCATCTATCTTCTTTGAGTACTTTCTTAGAGTGTGATTTTAATGATTATGATCTTTGTTCTAACTATTTTGAGGCTCCATTAAAAAATAAATTATGATTTTATTGTTAGAACCGTTTCTATAAATTAATGTCACTGCGCCTGGCCCTTAAATGTAAATTTGTTTTTATCTATCAACTATTTCTTCATAAAAAGCAAAGAATATGACTAGAAATTTGAAGACTATCTGGTATTTTAAAATGAAAGTTCATCTTTCTGGCCAGCTAGTGTATCATCTAACTTTTGCAGAAGTAGAATGTGAGAACTTTGTGAAACAGAATTATTTTCTTTTATCCAAAGCTATTTTTAATTGTCTTTGAGCAGTGTTAGTGGAAAAACTTATAAATGTTGGAATGTATAAGAACATAGTTTAAAATCTAGTAAAATGAGTTATTTTTAATACTCTTATTTTGAAATATTATTAAATCTTTAATTGTATATAAAACTGCATTGTGAAATTATAATTAATGTTTGAGTTTCCTCAAGATAAATTCTTATCTTGGTTTAGACTTTTCAGAGGTCATGTATTTTGATTTTTAAACATACTTAATAATGCAGTTTTTAAAAATAAAAACTTTAAAGAGGAATTGAAATTGCATACTGCTTGTTTAAATGCACAAAATATCTGTATCTCCTATTATCTGTATTCTGTTTCTTTAATTTCTACTAAAATTTGAAGGCATATGAAGATATTTTAATTCTTATTGTGACTTTTATTTTTTGACTCTGAAAAAATAGGCCATCACAATATCTTTTTAGTGAGATGTCAGTTTGTCAGCATTAAGGAATCCCAGAAGGAGAGAAGTATATTCTCTGCTGCTTAAGAAGACAAGGAAATTTGTAGACCTTGGAAATTTGATTTGACATCCTCATGTGCTATAGGAATGTTTAGAATTAAGATCACCAACCTGTGCCTCCTTGAAACTGGTAGAGAAACTGGGATCAGTATTGGGACACCCAGAGCTGATATGTGAGGAATTAGTGGCATGATCTACAAATGTGTGAAATTTGAGGATTTTATAAGCCATTTCAGTCATATCAGTGTTTATTAACTACATAGGTTAATATTTTGTGTAGGTCATTTTTGTTTATACTGTAGTCGTCAGTAGCTTAATGGTGGGGAGCTTACACCTGGAAGCTTTTGGGGCTCCTGCACCTAGCCAGGTTCAGTCATTGTGATTCTGTAACTTCACCAGAACTCAAATTCCTTGGGAGGTTTTGAGCACCACAAAAATTAACTTGAGGCCAGGCGTGGTGGCTCACACCTGTAATCCTAGCACTTTGGGAGGCCAAGGCAGGCTGATCACGTGAGGTCAGAAGTTCGAGACCAGCCTGGCCAACATGGTGAAACCTTGTCTCTACTAAAAATCCAAAAAAAAAAAAAAAAAATTACCTGGGCGTAGTCGTGCACACCTGTAGTCCCAGCTACTCAGGAGGCTGAGGCAGGAGAATCACTTGAAACTGGGAGGTGGAGGCTGCAGTGAGCCAAGATCACACCATTGCACTCTAGCCTGGGCAACAGAGCAAGACTTTGTCTCAAAAACAAAACAAACAAACTTGATATCTTATAGAATTGGGTAATGTTTGTATTTTTGGATTGCTGGAGACTGCTGTAGTGATTCTGGTGACTATACCCACGTTTTGGGCTCAGTCAAAACTTACAGGTTCATGTTGTATAATAAGAGCCAAACGGTCAGTAAATAGACCTGTGTTTTCTTTAGGATTTAAAAAATCAGTGAATCTGAAAGATAATTTTGCCATTAAAAAAGAAAGCCCATGTCGTGTGTCCATACTCATTGTTTACCCCTTGGTAGGTTATTTAAATTTGATTTTTTGGTTAATTTTAGACTCTTTTTGATCAGAACAATGCTGCAAAAAAAGAAGAGTCAGAAACTGCCAACAAAAATGATTCTTCAAAGAAGTTGTCTGTTGAGAGAGTGTATCAGAAGAAGACACAACTTGAACACATTCTTCTTCGTCCTGATACATATATTGGGTCAGTGGAGCCATTGACGCAGGTAATTATTGGTAAGATTGATTGAAATTAGGAGATGTGCATCTATATCTACTTTTTAATATGTTGATAAAATTATTGTAATTACATGCTTTGGAAATCTGTAATTTCATCTGTCTATAGTCATGGTCAAAGTAGGGTGAAAGATCTAGAAGTAGAGAAGTAGAAATGTATTTACTTCTTTTTGGGGATTAAAAACCATCAGAAGAGGCCAAGCGCAGTGCCTCACGCCTGTAATCCCAGCACTTTGGTAGGCCGAGGCGGGTGGATCACGAGGTCAGCAGATTGAGACCATCCTGGGTAACGTGGTGAAACTGTCTCTAATAAAAATACAAAAAATACAAAAAAAAAAAAAAATTTACTGGGCGTGGTGGCGGACGCCTATAGTCCCAGCTAATCAGGAGCCTGAGACAGGAGAATGATGTGAACCTGGGAGGTGGAGCTTGCAGTGAGCCGAGCTCACGCCACCCCTCCCCCCCGGGGGAGAGGGGGGGAACCCCCCCCAAAAAAAAAAAAAAAAAAAACCATCAGAAAAAAGAAGTATAGAGTAAAATGGTGCCATATGAACTTTTTATGTAAGTCTTCCCCACCCGCTATCTCCTATCACCCGCCCCACACCCCCCGACCCTGTGTCTCGCTCTGTCGCCCAGGCTGGAGTGTAGTAGCGGGATCTCGGCTCAGTGCAACCTCTGCCTCCCGGGTTCAAACGATTCTCCTGCTTCAGCCTTCCAAGTAGTTGGGATTACAGGCATGCGCCAGCACGCCCGGCTAATTTTTGTGTTTTTAGTAGAGACGGTGTTTTGCCACGTTGGCCAGGCTTATCTTGAACACCTGACCTCAGGTGATCCATCCACCTTGGCCCCCCAGAGTGCCAGGCTTACAGGCGTGAGCCACTGCGCCCAGCCTTGTAAGTCTTTAAGTTCATATTGTCATTAATGTTAATGGTAGTACCTTGCAGAATTTGTACATATACACTGACTATTGTTTACTGCTTACTATGAACTTGGCTTACATATATTACCTCATTTGATCCTAACCATTTCGGGAAGTAGGTACTGTTATCTCTATAGATGAAGAAAGGGAAGCTTACATAAATTTAAGTAACTTGTTCATATCTCTCAACTAGTAAGAACTGGGATTCAAAGTAGATCTCTCTGACTCCAAAGTTTTGCTTTGTTCGTATTATTTTACCCTGCTCCCTGTATTATAAAAAAATATAAAGCATGAATTTTCCATTATTTATGAAAAGTAATGTTTTTATTTTTTCAACTATTTAATACTGTTTCTAATAATTATTGATGTCTTACATTAAAACTGACTTTATAATAATACAAACTTGATACAAAATAAACAATTTCTCAATTTTGAGGTTAATTTAACATGAATAGTGAAGTTGACTGTTACTGAAGTTGTATATGTTTTTCTACTTTGCAGATTTAAGTATTCATATAGTGTAAATGATAGGATGTGGATTATACTATGAAAAATTGATATTAAAGATTTATTGAGTAAAAAAAATTTTTGAATTTTTCAATGCAGTTCATGTGGGTATATGATGAAGATGTAGGAATGAATTGCAGAGAGGTTACCTTTGTGCCAGGTTTATACAAGATCTTTGATGAAATTTTGGGTGAGTACTTGCTTAGGATTTAATGCATGTTTCTATTAATATCATCATAATGTCCTTTTATATATAAAGCCAGACTTAACCAGTATAAATTGGAAAGGTGTGTCTCTGGCTTTTATCCTTCTGAATATAAATGATCTTCAGAAAATTTATACCATGATCTGTAATGTTTTCATATCTCCGTTTCATCTTTGTTTCATTTCCTTCATCTGTGAAATCCATGTGTTATATTTGTAATCCCATAGTTGGTCTGTACTCCTGTATGTGTAGTCATCTGGGATTTGCTAGCATCACAGTTACCTGGAGGCATCTTGAATATGGAGATGACAGGGACTGATTTTGCAGATTCATTGAGTTGGTGGGATAATATGTTTTTCACCAACAAATCAGATATTTCTGTTGGGCAGCCAAGTGTAATAACCATTGCTGTAAATGATCTGTGTCCTCTCCAAATCACATGATTAATTAAATTATGTGAATGCCTAGTTGACTGCTAGGGAATGCTTGTACTTTGGAAATATTTTAACCAAGGACACTCTAGAAATTCTCTTGCTCTGCCACCTCATCAGTGCAACTTGAGGTTTCTTTCTTTTTTTTTTTTTTTTAGGTTTGTTTTTTTGGTTTGTTTTTGTTTTTTTAATTTATTTTTTTATTTAATTTATTTTTTTATTATTATACTTTAGGTTTTAGGGTACATTTGCACAATGTGCAGGTTTGTTACATTATGTATCCATGTGCCATGTTGTTTTGCTGCACCCATTAACTCATCATTTAGCATTAGATATATCTCCTAATGCTGTCCCTCCCCCCTCTCCCCACCCCACAACATCAGAGAAATGCAAATCAAAACCACAATGAGATACCATCTCACACCAGTTAGAATGGCCATCATTAAAAAGTCAGGAAACAACAGGTGCTGGAGAGGATGTGGAGAAATAGGAACACTTTTACAATGTTGGTGGGACTGTAAACTAGTTCAACCATTGTGGAAGTCAGTGTGGCGATTCCTCAGGGATCTAGAGCTAGAAATACCATTTGACCCAGCTCTCCCATTACTGGGTATATACCCAAAGGACTATAAATCATGCTGCTATAGAGACACATGCACACGTATGTTTATTGCGGCACTATTCACAATAGCAAAGAGTTGGAACCAACCCAAATGTCCAACAACGATAGACTGGATTAAGAAAATGTGGCACATATACACCATGGAATACTATGCAGCCATAAAAAATGATGAGTTCATGTCCTTTGTAGGGACATGGATGAAACTGGAAAACATCATTCTCAGTAAACTATCGCAAGGACAAAAACCCAAACACCGCATGTTCTCACTCATAGGTGGGAATTGAACAATGAGAACTCATGGACACAGGAAGGGGAACTTGAGGTTTCTTAGTGCAGTTGTATGGGTCTCTCAGAGCTTCTTCTGTTGGTATTTGGTGAAGAGATAAGAGATTAAAACTGGGTTGCATTTTATACCTTTAAACTTGCCTCCATATTATAATTTTGCTGTTTTAAGTTTATTACAAGTGTTTGTCAGGAGCATATTTCTTCTATGATTGTGTTCAAATTTCCTTGAAGCAGTGGTTAATGAATGCAAAAATATTTATATTGTCAGCTATAGTACCTAGGATACAGAAGTTTGATTTCTAAGGGTGTTAAAGACTTTTTCTTTGTAGCTAAAAATGAACTGGTTTCTATTCAACATGCCTATAAAGTCACTAGTTTATTGAAAGTGATCAGTAGAATGCAATTGCTTGTTACCAAGAGAAAATATAATTAAACAAAAGTTTTTACTTTTAGACCTGGATTTGGGTGTTGTAAAATGCAGGTGTTTGTTCTGACTTAATTTGTTTTGATTAATGTGTATCACTAAAACATATCCTCCTCTTTTTTTGTGGTGGAAAACATAACAGTAATTTGGTGTGATAATACAATTTAGGAATATTATTTGGAAAATAAGATTTTATATGAGAAGTTAATAGTAATTATTTTCATTAACTATTATCATATGTAGATGTTTATATTAAGCAGTGATGCACATACAGTTGTGTCCATGTGTTTATTTATATAATTTTATATATTACTTATTAAGATGTTTAATTTTGTAGTTAATGCTGCTGACAATAAACAGAGGGATAAGAACATGACTTGTATTAAAGTTTCTATTGATCCGTAAGTATATTTAAAGTTTAATTTTTTATGCTAAGTTTTATTCAGATAGTCCCCAATTTATGAGTACTCCTCAAATAATGTATATGGGTAGTACTGTTTTGTTTCCGTGTTGTTTGAGACTTTGTTATTTTTGCCTCTTTTCTGTGTCATTTATTGTATTTTCTTCCAAAGAACTTCGCTATTGGGGCTCTTGGAGACCATTTTTCTTTGATGCTGTGTATGCTATTTCAGCTGCTAGAGTAATCACCCTATCTTTTCTTACCCTTACTTTGGGACTCAAGGCTGAGGGCTATTGTTAGTGTGATTCCAGTTATATTATACTTTAAATTTACTTTCCATGACTGGTATTTGGAGTTTTCCGTTATTTATGACATAAGTTAATAGATTAGGTACTGTTGGTGTAACCAGTTGTTTAGCTAATTATATTACTGTGGTGATTTTTATTATTTTTTTGCGTAGGATGAAGATGTATAAAAAATAGTAGTGTTGGCTGGGCGCGGTGGCTCACGCTTGTAATCCCAGCACTTTGGGAGGCCGAGGCGGGCGGATCACAAGATCAGGAGATCGAGACCACGGTGAAACCCCGTCTCTACTAAAAATACAAAAAAAATTAGCCGGGCGTGGTGGCGGGTGCCTGTAGTCCCAGCTACTCGGAGAGGCCGAGGCAGGAGAATGGCGTGAACCTGGGAGGTGGAGCTTGCAGTGAGCCGAGATCGTGCCACTGCACTCCAGCCTGGGTGACAGAGCGAGACTCCGTCTCAAAAAAAAAAAAAAAAAAAAAAAATAGTAGTGTTAAATCAGAAACATAGCTGTTACATTTATCCTGTTTTTACCAGCATGCCTTTTGTAAAATATTACATTCATCCTTTGTAATTTCATTAGTAATTTAGCATGATTTTAAGATTTTTCTCTAGTAAACATAAAAATCTAATAATTCAGGTATAGTCTTACTTGTAATCTAATTTCAGTTAAGATTAGTAGTATAATAAAACTATAATTTGTATTTGCTTATACCATGAAGTTAACTGTATTTTATATGAAACTGTTACCATATAACTGTGCTGTTGAGATTATTTATTTTTCTTCTCCATTCTTTTTTTTTTTAAATTTGGATTATTTCTATAATGAATGCATTCTTGAGAAGTTATATAAGGCATACAAGACATAAGTTACAACTTATACAGAAGTTTAAGATGGTTTCAAGGAAATTTTGGCTGTTAAGATTCCTTTTCCTTATTTAGGCAATTGTCAACTAAAAACCATATCTCTCTTCATTTATTATGTTTTAGGAGAGTAAGAAGTAATAGACATTGAATGTTTGATACCTTTGAATTTTTTTCAAAATTGAACAATTCTAATTGAAAACTAAGAAAGAAAGAACCTTCCTTAAATACACTCTTGATGAACATAGTTGCAATTGTTTAGTTCTTTTATGTGGTTCTAGCCATATTAGTCCAAATATTTTAGCCACATTAATCCAATAAGATTGAATTTAAGAAATAGTGTATAGCATGCCATCATAACAAAGCGATAAAGAAGTGAGCTAAGCCAGGTGCGGCAGCTCATGCCTGTATTCCTGGCACTTTGGGAGGCTGAGTCAGGCAGATCCCTTGAGCCCAGGAGCTCGAGACCAGTCTGGGCAACATGGTGAAAACCTGTCTTTACAAAAAACAAACAGACAAACAAACAAAAACACCAAACGTATCTGGGCGTGGTGGTGGCATGTGCTTGTAGTCCCAGCTACTCAGGAGGCTGAGGTGGGAGGATTGCTTGAGCCTGGGAGGTCAGGCTGCAGTGAACCATGATTG
This sequence comes from Hylobates moloch, assembly GCF_009828535.3. Classification (NCBI taxonomy): domain Eukaryota; kingdom Metazoa; phylum Chordata; class Mammalia; order Primates; family Hylobatidae; genus Hylobates; species Hylobates moloch. The sequence goes on from NW_026652283.1 coordinate 103,705,571, forward strand.
TGCCACTGTACTCTAGCCTGGGCGACAGAGTGAGACCCCATCTCAAAAAAAAAAAAAAAAAAAAAGACGATGAAGAAATGAGCTATAAGACAACTCTGTAGACTGGATAAGGGCTCTTGGTTTATTTTACTTATCAGTTCATTACAGATTTTGTACAAAGAGTAATTCAACATAATTCTAGTAATTCTAGTGCCTTTATCACTTCATTTTATACTCTGTTTCTAATCAAGAAACATTTTTGTGTAGGCATAAGAGGGAGGGAAAATTATAACTAAGTTTATTTGCTTCTTAATGTCAATGAGGTGTCAATTTTTTTTCATATCTCCCACCTCATTTTAACTGCTTCTGCTAGAAAATTATTTTATTTCAATATAAACAAAAATCCTTAGCTATTCCAAGAAGAAAAGGTGATGGCAGTATATTTTTTCACCCCCTACTTTCTTATTTCTTTTGTTGTTTACAAATCATTGATAAATTGAGTCTTAATCTTGCCTTTAATTGAATTTAATATACTCCTAAAATTGGCAGTAGGCAAGCATTTTGTGAGAAGTTGCTGATTTGTATATTGTATTTCTGAGTTTTAACTATAACATTTTGTCTCTTGTGAATTTTGTCCCATAGTCATTTTTTACCACATATACTATAGAATTAGTATTATTTTGATTAAAATAAATGTTATTTCAGAGGTGCAATTTTTGCTTCAGTAAGATTTCTAATTTAAGAAGTCATTTTAAAGCTAAATTTAATTGAGAAAAAGAGCTGTTGCACTGTTTATCCAATTTTCTCTGCTGTCCAGTTTTGTATCCTTCAAGTTGCATTCTTTTTAACATTTTTATATAGCAGATTTTTATTTTTGTTTGTACATTTGTGCACATAAACTTCTTGTGTGGAGGAGAGGTTAAATATTAATAGCTAATGGGCAAAGTATATAGGATATATAGTACAACCTAGCTCTTATTCTTTCTTTTCCTCCATAGTATTCTGTGATGTAGGGATAAAATTTAAGGAAAAGGTCATGGTTGTAAAGCCGTGAGAACAGATTAAATACAAGGGATGCCATGCAGAATTTGGACAGTTCTTCCAGAAGTTAGAGAACTTAGAGCAACTTCTTACAAGGGATCTTAACACTTATTAAATAATATAACATAACAGTATTGAAACAATTTATTTGTAGAGGTCTATCTGATTAAAAACAAATGTGGAGGCTGGGCGCGGTGGCTCACGCCTGTAATCCCAGCACTTTGGGAGGCCAAGGCAGGTGGAGTTCGAGAGCAGCCTGGCCAACATGGTGAAACTCCATCTCTACTAAAAATACAGAAATTAGCCAGTCGTGGTGGCGCGCTTCTGTAATCCCAGCTACTTGGGAGGCTGAGGCAGGAGAATTGCTGGAACCCAGGAGGCAGAGGTTGCAGTCAGCTGAGATCATGCCATTGCTCTCCAGCCTGGATGACAGAGCGAGACTCTGTCTCAAACAAAAACAAAAACAAACGTGGAAAGCATATTAACCAGAGTTGAAAATATTCCTGTAGCTTAAGTATTCTTTATGCATACTCATGCTAAATTATATATGTAGACATTTCTTTTTTTAACAAATGGAATCATACTATATATAGTGTTGTATGTCTTTCCCTTTATTCAACATAGTATAGACAGCCTTCCTTATTAATTTTTTTAAACTACTCTCAAGTATTTTATTATGTTGATATGTCGCAATTTAACCTCTTGCCAACTGATAAGTATTGGATATTTAGATTTTCAATGTTTTTTTTTTCAGCCTAATTATTTTTGAAACTTTATTTGTAAACTATTAAATGCAGTATTCTTATTCTTAATTTTTCTTGAAGATTATCAGTGGATCAAAGTTATAAAATTCTGAATAATTGTTTAGAGATTACAGAAATAAATGCCAGATCTGAGAAATGATATAGATTGAAATTTTATAAGAAAGGTGAGTTTGATAGCAAGTTCCAATTTCATACTCATATGGACTTAGAGAATGTTGAGGATGCCAAACGTTGATTTTTTTTTTGAAATTGTAATGAAGATAATTAACTTACAGAATGCCTATTTTAATTACAATACCATGTGCTAAACATGATGAAGCCTTTTTTTAAGGTTTTCTCATGAGTGTATTGCCTTTTTTGTCATCCTGAGATGTTTAAGATCTGTAATTTTCCATTCCTTGCCTTTATTTCCTTCATAATCCTCCTTTATTAGTTATGACTCAGGGAAATAAATGTTTGTCCTCAGCAAGTATTTTCTTGAGACATGAATCAGTGCCTTCCAACTGATAATGACTGGTATCTTATAATCATTAAGGTTTGTTCTAGATTACTTTTTAATGAATTATCTTTACTATTTTAAGCTCTAAATTCTGCTTTTTTTTTTTTTTTTTACAGTGAATCTAACATTATAAGCATTTGGAATAATGGGAAAGGCATTCCAGTAGTAGAACACAAGGTAGAGAAAGTTTATGTTCCTGCTTTAATTTTTGGACAGCTTTTAACATCCAGTAACTATGATGATGATGAGAAAAAAGTTACAGGTAAAGTCTGAATGGAATTTTGGTTGAAAAATACTGTTTTCTTAATATAAAATGTATAACTTACTAAGGAAATTGTGCAGTTTTGGTGTGAGAAAATCATTGTCAGAATTAATATTTATAAACTATCATGTATAAATATTGTCTTGGTAATAGTTTAAAAGTGACATTTAAAAACCTTAAGTCTGATAGTACATTGACTTTATGTTAGAACTGCTGGAAGTTTAACTTGGCTGACAGTTTGAGTTTTGATTTAGATAGGACTGGTATGATGTCTATGTATATAAATTTGTTATTACATAAGCACTGTGTCTTTTGGTATTAAGTTATTTTTAAACTGTTTTCCTTAAGAAGGTCAGGATTGAAAATCTAGGCTCTGTAAATAGAGTTGAAAGTGCTTTGACCAAAACCGTATGTTTTCATATTTATTTCTGTTGCCCAAATAGGTTGATAGGTTTTTTTGTTTTGTTTTGCTTTTGAAACCAAGGCTCTGGGAAATGATATAGATTAAAATTTTGTAATAGAGAAGCAAGTTTGATAGAAAGTTCAGATTTCATACTCACAGAGATTTGCTGGCTCATGAAAGATACAAAGCTTAATGCTTTTGAAATTGTAAAGACTGTGGTAAATGCACGAAATACCCATTTTAATTACACTACTATTTATGCTAAATCTTCATTATATCTTTCTTTAAATGGAAAAAATCTAAATATACTCTGGAATATACAAATGGCGATTGATAATGCAGTTAGTGGAACAGTTTTGTAACAGCCTTGCCCTATGGTGGTAAATTAATAAAGTTCCTTTAAAATCATTTTTACTAAACCTTTTACATTTAATTTTTCTTACAGGTGGTCGTAATGGTTATGGTGCAAAACTTTGTAATATTTTCAGTACAAAGTTTACAGTAGAAACAGCTTGCAAAGAATACAAACACAGTTTTAAGCAGGTATGCTAGAATCACATCTATTTCTTTTTTTAAAATAACATTTTATTATTTTGCTGAGATAATAGAACCTTAGGTAAATTGCAGTGATGCCTGTATAACTTCATTTTTTTTTTTTTTTCAAAGCATTATCCAAGTCAAATCATCAGAATAAAGAGACATCAGAATGCCTGGGAGATTTAATATAAGCCTATTCCTCTGTCATTCCTTTAAAACGAAGTGCTTTATTTAACAGACTTTATTTAACTTAGTTAAGTATTAGTGAAAATGTCCTGAACCTCACAGACTCATGTACATGCAGCCACTTAGTGTGTTTGAAAAATTCCTCAATGAATCATCAAATTTATATTTCAAAATTTTATTTTATTCTTGCAGGTCTATGAAAATGATTTGAAATTTTATATAAGCGAAAATAATTTTTATTTTAAATTTTCTTTATTGCTTTCCAGCAACCCCATTGTTGAAGTAAGCTAAAATAATTTTCTGAGGAAAAGCATCATGCATGTTTATTTTTGTAAAAGTCTATATGGTCATGTTGAAGAATTTGAAAGAGATTTTGTTGGCATTTTATAAAGTTGTACAGTTTAGTTTATTTTTAACATGAGATTATTATCACAGTAATACAGTTGCCCTCAGGAGGATTGGTTCTGGGATGCCCTTTCTATACCAAAATCAGAGGAGGATCAAGTCCCTTATATAAAATGGTGTAGTATTTGCATATAACCTATACACATCCTCCCATGTACTTTAAATCAACTCTAGATTACTTATAATGTGTAATACAGTATAAATGCCATGTAAACAGTTATGCTGTATTTTTAAAATTTGTATTTTTTATTGTTATTTTTTCCCAAATATTTTTAAGCTGCAGTTGGTCGAATCTACAAATGTAGAACTTGTGGCTACCCATGGGCTGACAGTATTTACTATTTTTTTTTTGTCTGTAATATTATCAAGGATTTGTTTGGTTTGTTGTGAAGTTGGAAAATTGATATAGTTTGATAAATGAATGAATTTAATGAGCGTGGTCTTTATGTATTATGAGATATGGAAGCATTATAGAAATATTTGAATTTTTTTCTTTTAAAGACATGGATGAATAATATGATGAAGACTTCTGAAGCCAAAATTAAACATTTTGATGGTGAAGATTACACATGCATAACATTCCAACCAGATCTGTCCAAATTTAAGATGGAAAAACTTGACAAGGATATTGTGGCCCTCATGACTAGAAGGGCATATGATTTGGCTGGTTCATGTAGAGGGGTCAAGGTCATGTTTAATGGAAAGAAATTGCCTGTAAGTGTCCTGTAAAATAGTTTTAATACTATGTTATTTTATAGAGAGAATATTTTTGGGTCTTCCTTTTTTAAAACTCATCTGGTAATCTCTTTTACTGGTGTGTTTAGATGATTCACATTTAAAGTAATTATTGATACATTTGGCCATTATTTCTTCAAATAATGCTTCTGTCTTGTTCTTTCCTTTCTTTCTTGGTTATATATATGTTACATTATTTGATACTGTCTGCAGTTCTTGCATGCTTTGTCTATTTTATTCACTCTACTTCCTCTTTTTGTATTGGGTTAATTTCTATTTCCCTCTCTTGAAGTTTAGTTATTTGCAATCTCTGCATCAAGTTTCCTGAAGAGCCTGTCAAAGACATTCCTCTTGCCTTCTATGTTTTTTATTTTTAGCATTTCCATTTGATTATTTCTTATAGTTGCCATGTCTTTGCTGAAGTTGCATGTTGTCTACATTTTCCATTAGATACTTTAACATACTAATTAATTGTAGTTATTTAAAATACTTTATCTGATACATGTTACAACATCTGTGAGATACTTATTCTGTTTCTGATAATCGCTTTATCTTTTCAGATTGTTTTTTTCTTGCCTTTTGGCATGCCCTGTAAGTTGTGGAAAACCAGATATGTTTTGTAGATATCGAGGTAAATAAACATTAGTGTGGGACTTAGGTTATATTTACCCAGGAGATGGGATGTGTTTGAAGTTTGTTTTTGCTGTCGTTATTAGTGTTGAGGTTTGTTGCTGCTGTGAGTACCAGAGACTTCCAAATTATTTGTTTTTGTCTTTCCCCTTGGCTTAGGCCCTTCTTTTTGAGCTGCCCCTCAGAGGTGATCTGTCTCTTGCAGCTCTTCCAGCTGAAACCCACTGTTGTTAATGGAAGCTTGGTAGCATGATGGTAGATTTTGGGGGAGATGTTCTCTAATGTCAGATTACATCTCAGTCTTTGGAGTGCATGGTGAACCTGTATCTCAGGGGTTTGAACTTTATTAAGTTTATGCCTCTCCTCCATAGGTAAAGTCTTTTTTTCTGCCCTCTATTCTCTTTCCCCAGCTGTAGCAGGTTTCCACCAGTGTTCTCAGCCTATGCCCTTGAGGTTCCCTGCCCTGTAGAATAAGCCTTTATTTTATTTTATTTTGGTAAGGGAGATAGATCTGGGTGGATTTCCCAGTGACTACTGTTTCTGTCTCCCAGCTAGCACCATGGGAGTACAGAGGGGAAACCTTCTCTGGATTCTCACTGGGCTTGCCTGTGAGAATTTGGTGGGTTTTCTGGAGGAAAAACCTGCAAGAGTATGAATGAATGAACTTAATGACTATAGCCCCTAGAAGCTTTATGCATTCAAACTAGTATACACTCTTCCGGTCGCAATTAGTCAAAATTTCTAGTTTAATGTTCCTACTAGCTTATTAAATATCTGCCCCTGGTAAGCAAAAGCTTAGGTTTTGTGGTCTCCTACAGACACTTGTGTCTCTCCAGGATGGCCAGCTCTCCTGTGATCTCAGTTCTTCAGTGGGTTCATGAAAAACCCATTAATTTGTTGTCTGATCACCTGTTTTCTTATAAGGATGGAAGCTTTTTTTCCTGCTAGTTCATTATCTGTCTGAACTGAAACTGGAAGTCTACCTTATTATTTTAAAAATAGAAATTTTTGAAATATTTTATAACAATTTACCTGTCCCTTCACATCCTCTTTTTGTCAAGTACACGTAGAAATGAACTTCTTTTTTAAAGGTCAAAGGTTAAGGAATAGATCTGGGAAATGCCACTAAGGTTTGGATTGGTGCATTTAGAACTGTTGTAAGTGAGAAGAAATGAAAGTATACGTACTTAAGGTCATCCACCTATTTGAGCTGCCAGTGTAAGATTTTTAATTGTTTTTGTTTTTTAAATTAATAGGTAAATGGATTTCGCAGTTACGTAGATCTTTATGTGAAAGACAAATTGGATGAAACTGGGGTGGCCCTGAAAGTTATTCATGAGCTTGCAAATGAAAGATGGGATGTTTGTCTCACATTGAGTGAAAAAGGATTCCAGCAAATCAGCTTTGTAAATAGTATTGCAACTACAAAAGTAAGTAAGCAAATTATTTGTTTCCAAGTCAGTGGTAGAACAGTACTTCATTAAAAACTACAAAACAAATAACAATATCAACCCCCAAAAAACCCAAATCTGTTTTTGTTAAATAAGAATTGACTTATGGAAACGACAACCTATTTTCTATGAAATTGCTGTATTAAAATTCATTTGAACATTCATTGAGAAATTATATGATTAGTGTTTGTAGTTGAACATATTTTATGAAATTTAGAATAACAAATTCCTTTTTCTGTAAGTTTTAGCCCCACCTTCCCCAACCTCTGGGGAGAGGAGAGGGGGCTGGTGACCGAGTTAAAAATCAATTATGGCTATGTGATAAAGCTCTGTAAAAACTCCCGAACAATGGAGTTCACAGAACTCCTAGGTTGGTGAATACATTTGAGGTGCTAAGAGGGTGGCATGTCTGGGTAAGGCATGGAGCTTTTGTACCCTTTCTCCTGTACCATGCCCTATGTATCTCTTCCATTTGGCTATTATTGCTGGATCCTATATAAAAAACTTGTAAATGAAGTAAAGTGTGTTCTTGAGTTCTGTGACCTGTTCCAGCAAATTATCATTCCTGAGGAGTGGGTCATAGGTTCGTTAGAAGTACAGGAGGCCTAGGACTTGTGACTGGCATCTGAAGTGTGGGGAGTCCTGTGGGACTGAGCCCTTAACCAACCCTAAATACTTGTGCTAACTCCAGGTAGTTAGTATCAAAATGGAATTACATCGCTGAACATCCATTTGGTGTCTGGAGAATCAGAGAGTTGGTTGCTGGTGTTGAAAGCACCCCAGAATTGGTGTTAGAATTGAAGTGAGGAAAAACAACAACAACAAAAAAAACCCCACAGCAGTTGGTTTATTGGCTCTGTAGCCAAAATATCTTATTTTTTTAAAATCTCAACTCTCGTTCTGAGACTCCTATTACTGTTTTAGAAAATAGGGTTTATAATACAGATAAAGTATTTTGCTACTTTAACAATACGGGATTTCAGATTTCATATATTTTTTTTTCTTTAGGGTGGACGGCACGTGGATTATGTGGTAGATCAAGTTGTTGGTAAACTGATTGAAGTAGTTAAGAAAAAGAACAAAGCTGGTGTATCAGTGAAACCATTTCAAGTAAGGGATGCGTTATATATTGTATATGATGCATACATATGCATTATATATATACTGAATTACTAAATATCAGCTCTGATGGTGACTTTTTTTGGTATGTTTTCAACAGGTAAAAAACCATATATGGATTTTTATTAATTGCCTTATTGAAAATCCAACTTTTGATTCTCAGACTAAGGAAAACATGACCCTGCAGCCCAAAAGTTTTGGGTCTAAATGCCAGCTGTCAGAAAAATTTTTTAAAGCAGTGAGTAAAGCTTGTATTTTTTTTATTGTTGTTATTAAGAGTTGATTAGGTAGTTTTCTTGATTTACTTTATTTGTGATTAGTTTCTTTCATCATATTAACTGTGGGTATAAGCCTGCTTGCACTACATACTAATATGCTTAATTTGATAACTTTAAAGGGTAGACTTTAATGTTTCCTAAAACAATTGTTTTGCCAAGAACTAAAGTAGGGAATTATGTAACTAATTGCATTTTTAGCTTTGCATTGACCATTGTAAAGGTCAGATTTCCTCTAACAAATGTACAGATCCTTATGCAACTCTTGCATCTTTTCTACTCTCATTTCAACTTGATCTACTGATTCTTATCTTTACACGTTTAAAAATTGTGGTAACATATGCGTAACAAAATGTACTATTTTCTACATGTTCTAAAATTGCTTTGCTTTGCACATAATTTTTTTAGGCTACCTTAACTTCTCTAAAATAAGGTGAGAGCACAAATAAATAATGAAGATGAATCAATCACAGCCTCTCCTCTTTGGAATTTTGGTGGGGAAATGCTGTATAACTGCCCTAGAACTAATGTATTTCTCAAATTCCAAAAAGTAGATTATCAGAAACAAAAACAAAAGTTGTTTTTTAGGTTCTAACTTAAGGCCTGTAGAAATAGTACTTTTGGATCTAATCTTAATGAATTCTGAGTACACATTACGCTATATTAATGCTTTCCCAAATTTCTGTCCTCATAACAATTGTTTCCTTGATGAAGTGATTTGATTTTAAATTTTATACTTTTTCATTTTAGGTGCACTAAGTTTAAATTTGGCAACACAGTTCACCTCTTTTGTTTATGTCTTAAACATTCCAGAAAACTATTTTATACACCTAACATCAAATCACCCAGGATGATAAAAAAAACTTTTAGGACCTAGAGTTGGAGATGCTTAACTTTCGTTTCCTTTTTCTGTCTGGGTTAACATCTTGCCACAGATTGATTCACTGCAGAGTACAAACAATATGTAATGTTGAAATCTTTATTACCAAGCTATTTAAAGAATAAAGTCTATTCATAAGTTACCAAGGTTATCCTGATGTTCCTTTTAGGTTAATACTTTTTGTCATAGTGAATTAAAGACTCATATTTTGTATTGAAGGATATCAGAAATGTCAACGTCTAGAATTTGCCAGCTAGTAGGTTCATGTGTGGATCTGTTTTCACTGTGTTAATTTTAATAAAGTTAATTTGTAACAAGAGCAATGCATATTCCTCACAGAGTTTATTATAATGGAATGTTTCTCATATGTAAAAGTTATCCTTTTTCATGTATTTATATTTTAGCTTTAGTTTTACTGTAGTTGAGTAAAAACTGATTAGCATGTATCATGATTCTTATCACCATTATTGTTTTGCCCTAAAATACCTTAAAATTGCACAGATTCCAGGTCTTGCATTAGGCCCTATACATTTTAGCTAAATGTATGAATTTTCAGCTTGTTTGTATACCATTATTCTTTTATTTTTAGGCCTCTAATTGTGGCATTGTAGAAAGTATCCTGAACTGGGTGAAATTTAAGGCTCAGACTCAGCTGAATAAGAAGTGTTCATCAGTAAAATACAGTAAAATCAAAGGTATTCCCAAACTGGATGACGCTAATGATGCTGGTAAGATTGATATTTTTAAATAAGATTTTTGTTTAAGTTTCACTTTTATTTAGTTACAGAATTTTTTTATTTTCTACATATAGTTAGACTATGATTTTCCATTTAGAGTATAATTTTACTTCATTGAAATTATCACATACACAACATATTACTTAATTTTCAGGGGATAGGAATTTAATAAGATATACTTAATGTTTATACTGAGCGATAATGTAATATAACTTTTATAGTCTTTCGCTGTCAGCATTGTAATGTTAATTTTCTGACTTCATTTTTCTCATCAGTGAAAGTATGAGAAATTTTTACTATGTATAATTTTAAATTTCTCTCAGGTGGTAAACATTCCCTGGAGTGTACACTGATATTAACAGAGGGAGACTCTGCCAAATCACTGGCTGTGTCTGGATTAGGTGTGATTGGACGAGACAGATACGGAGTTTTTCCACTCAGGGGCAAAATTCTTAATGTACGGGAAGCTTCTCATAAACAGGTATGTGTATATATATATATATGTATGTGTGTGTGTATATATATATATGTATGTATACATGCACGCTCACATACCTATGACATTTCTAATACTTTACTAAACTTGTCGAATTTTTAAATGTAATTTCTGACTCATTGTATATTTCAACACTTCAAACTACTTTTAATGCTTTTCCTTTTTGAACAGATCATGGAAAATGCTGAAATAAATAATATTATTAAAATAGTTGGTCTACAATATAAGAAAAGTTATGATGATGCAGAATCTCTGAAAACTTTACGCTATGGAAAGATTATGATTATGACTGATCAGGTTGGTTTTAAAGTTACCACATATTTCAAATTCATGTCTTCAGAGTCTCCCTTTAATATTTGTTTTATGAGACTTGTCCGAAGATAGTGTAACAGAAAGTGATTATACATCAGGAGGAAAAAATGAAAAAACCACGTCATTTAGTGGAAACATTTGTATGAAGCACATTTTACATTATCTAATTTTTGGGGTAACAATCTTATGGGTTACTTAAGAGTATTTTAAAATGCAATATATATGAGGAGAATATAATACAGTGTGGTAGTATGGCAGCCTACCTACAAGTAGGAACAAAATTATGGAATTAACAAGTAAGATTAATTATAAGGGTTAATATTTATACATCATGGCATGATTTGGAATGCACAAATACCAGGAGGACTTAAATAGTAAAATGATGGTAATCAAGAAAGAACTAGAAAGTTGAAAAGGAAGAATTTCAGATGCATTCAACTGTTTTCTCTTATGTACTCTAAAGTATTTGTAGAGAAAATCTGCAGCTGAAAAAACTGCTATTAATATATAGTTTTAAGCAGAAATTTTCCAATTTTTTATCTAGAGAAGACTTGTGAATATCTGTATTACCTGGGTTTCCTTACCATTGCCCATTAAGGTGGCATTATAACCATGTTTTATTTTATGTATTTTCCATCCTTAAATCATTCTTTTAGTGAAATCTGGGGAAACTAAAACAGATAAAATGATAATATATTTTTATAATGACAGATTCAGTCTATTACTACTATATTCTTTATTTGCATATTAAGAAAAAATTTAATATTATTTTAATAGCTTTTGTAAAATGCATTTCTAAAATTCAGAATTTTTTTTGCATTCACGTTTTAAAATTTGTTTATATAAGTAATCATTTTATAAAAGTATTACAAAATTTTTTTACTTGACTAACATTTATTTAGGATCAAGATGGTTCTCACATAAAAGGCCTGCTTATTAATTTCATCCATCACAATTGGCCATCACTTTTGAAGCATGGTTTTCTCGAAGAGTTCATTACTCCTATTGTAAAGGTACTCTTTGCATTAATATATTTTTATATTGTTGTCTTAAAGGGTAGCAGAGAAACTAATTTTTTTTTTTTAATTAATTTAAGGCAAGCAAAAATAAGCAGGAACTTTCCTTCTACAGTATTCCTGAATTTGATGAATGGAAAAAACATATAGAAAACCAGAAAGCCTGGAAAATAAAGTACTATAAAGGTTTGTATTTTAAAATACTTAGATTTTAAATACTGATATAAATGTATTCTTATGAAAGCAATCTAAAAGACATCTTGAAAGTTTGACTCTATTTTAGACTTCAAAAATAGCTATCACTGATTTTAAAATATTGTTACAGAAAAATGTATATGCAAGTAGAATAGTGTAACAGATTCCACTGAATGGGATCACTATTTCAAAGGCCAGTCTTGTTTCCTGTAAACCTCCTTTAGTTTGAAAAAACTTCCAGACATTATAGTCTGGTATTTCACCTATAACTACTTAAGTATGTATTTCCGAAATAATTTTTTTAAGTAACCCATAATACCATTATCATAACCTTCTTTAATATCCTATTGTGGTTGAGACAGGGTCTTGCTTTGTCACCCAGGCTGGAGTGCAGTAGCATGAACACAGCTCACTGCCGCCCTGACCTTCCGGGCTCAAATGATCCTCTTGCCTCAGCCCCCCAAGTAGCTGGGACTACAGGCGTGTGCCACCACACCCAGCCGATCTTTGTATTTTTGTAGAGACAGGGTTTTGGTTGTTGCCTAGGCTGGTCTTGGACTCCTGAGTTCAAGCCATCTGCTCACCTTGGCCTCCCAAAGTGTTGGGATTACAGGTGTGAGCCACCATGCCTGGCTCTCTTTTTTTTTTTTTAAATAATGTTAAATACCCAGCAAGTGTTAAAATTCCCCTGGACTGTATTAAAATTGTTTATTTTTAGAGTTTTTTATTTTTATTTATTTATTTTTTATTGTTTTTATTTTTTGAGATAGAGTCTTGCTCTGTTGCCCAGGCTGGAGTGCCGTGGTGGGATCTTGGCTCTCTTCTTCATGTGTTCAAGTGATTCTCATGCTTCAGCCACCCAAGTAGCTGGGGTTACAGGCATGTGCCACTATGCGTGGCTATTTTTAGTAGGGGCGGGGTTTTGCCATGTTGGCCAGGGTGATCTAGAAGTCCCAGCCTTAAGTGATCCGCCCACCTCAGCCTCCCAAAGTGCTGAGATTACAGGCATGAACCACCATGCTTGGCCTGAGTTTGTTTTTTTCCAAAGTCAGGATCCAAATAAGGTCCACACATTGCATTTGGTTGATAAGTTTATTAATGTAGCATTTCTCTTTTTATATTTTTTCCTTGTAATTTATTTGTTAAAGAAGTTGGGTTGTTTGTTCTGTGTAATATTCCACATTCTGGATTTTGTTAGTTATATTCCTCTAGTTACATTTAATATATAGTATTTTCCTTTGCCCTTATTTTCTGTTAACTGTTGGTTAAATCAGAGGCGTGATCAGATTTGGGTTACATTTGTTTGGCAAAAACATTTCATAGGTAGCGTTGTGTGCTTTCATCAGGAAGCATCTAATGTTTACTTTGTCTTCAGTTGCCTATTAAGATTGATCAGTTAGTATAGGTGTTGCCAGCTTGATCCATCTATTACGACTTTTCCACCAGCTTTTCACTTGATGGTTTTAAACAGACATTGATATTCATGACTCACTTTTATTTTTAAAATTGTGCAGGATTGGGTACTAGTACAGCTAAAGAAGCAAAGGAGTATTTTGCTGATATGGAAAGGCATCGCATCTTGTTTAGATATGCTGGTCCTGAAGATGATGCTGCCATTACCTTGGTAATTAAATTAATTTTTAAAAAGCTTTTGTTAGCCATCCCCCTACCTTCTATTCCTTTCCTCCCAGTCCTGGTTCCCTATAATAAGTCTCTTTTGAATTCTCAAGCTAGTTAATTTTAATTTTTCCCCCAGATGATGCTGTGCTTGTATAAACTTCTTTAATTGAAAGACCTTAGTTCAAATGTGTTTTTGATTAAAATATTGTAAAATAACCTAATTTTCCAGAAATTGAGAATTAGTTATTGGCCACTTATACATTTTAATTTTGTAATGAAATTTATTTTATTTTTAATGTGCAAAATCATTACCTGGAATCTTTCAGGCATTTAGTAAGAAGAAGATTGATGACAGAAAAGAATGGTTAACAAATTTTATGGAAGACCGGAGACAGCGTAGGCTACATGGCTTACCAGAGGTTAGTCTTAAAGAGTGGTGACCTGGGGGAAGAAGGAGAGAGAGACTAGAATTCATGCAGTAATAATGATAATATTGCTATATAACTTTTCTCTTAGCAATTTTTATATGGTACTGCAACAAAGCATTTGACTTATAATGATTTCATCAACAAGGAATTGATTCTCTTCTCAAACTCAGACAATGAAAGATCTATACCATCTCTTGTTGATGGTGAGTAATGTTTATTTAAAAACCTCATTTTTATGTTATTTACTATAGTTTAATTTCATGTACTTTAAGCCATCCTTATGATACATATTAAAATTTCTTACTTGAAATCTTGTATATGAAGAACTTATTCAGAGGAATTTAAGGCCTTTTTGATTTTGCTTTTGTTACATGTTTTCATAGTGCTGAAATCTTTAATATTCCTTAATTTGAAACTTTTAAAGCCTTTCTGAGTTTTTCAGGAAAATTAACTTTAAAAGTCTTATTAAAGCTTTTGCCCAAGTTGTCTGCAGATTTTCTAAAATAAAAAGTAAAATGGAACTTTGATAATTTCTAAAATATTTATCAGAGATTAAATTTTAAAAAACTTTCATTCCATATATCCCAAAGCCTAATTCTTTAACTTAACTTGAAAAAAATTTAGGAAATATTTCTAGTTTGAAAAAAATTTAGAAACTATTTCTCGTTAGTTGAAGCAGATTTTGATCTTCTATCTAGAACTTTTTTTTTTCTCATAATGTTTATCAAGTTTGTTGATCTTTGTATTGCTTGGCTTTTCTGATAATAGCAGATGATTCTACCTATCCCTCAAGTTGTAGCCACAAATTGCCTTTCTTCTATGAAGCCTTCCTAGCAATTCTACTCTAAATTGGTCTTAGATTCCTAAACTTCTATGCCAATTATTATGTACCTCTTATTTTACCTTTGTTCATTTTGCCTCTGGAATTAGATTACAAAATTCTTAAAGAAGTTGCCGTACTTTATCATCCTCATGTTTTTACCATACTCTGGGTCCAGTATGATTACAATGATAGCATATACTGAAAAGATTGTTACTGTGCTTATTGACCTAGAGCAGGGGTGTCTAATCTTTTGGCATCCCTGGGCCACATTGGAAGAGGAAGAATTGTCTTGGGCCACATGTAAAATACACTAACACTAATGATAGCTGATGAGCTTAAAACAAAAATAATCGCAAAAAAAAAACAAAAAACAAAACAAAGAAAACCTCATGATGTTTTAAGAAAATTGACAAATTTGTGTTGGGCCACATGCAGCCTGCGGGCCACGGGTTGGACAAGCTTGGCCTAGAGCAAGAAGAATGGTAAGGGAGCAGAGTGATTTGCTCACGTTTCATGCAATCCTTATGATAACTATATTAGGAAAGTAATTATTTCTATTACTTGGATGAGGACACAGACTTACTAGTTATTTGCTTAGTCACATGGTAAATGGCTAAGTTGAGAAGAATATACAGATTAGTGAGATTCTAAAGCCTTTATTCTTCAGTACCACAATAAACCGCTTTTTATGAGGGTTTTCCTGATGTGGGATACTTAGATTTCAGGCTCCTTGATGGCATGCTGGCAATTTAGTTAGCTACAAATGGCATTTTGGTTGGTTGAGTGTTTGGAAACTATTGTTAAAAGAGTTTGGTGCCACTAGGTGATTCTTTAAGGCCAGAATGTTGTCTTTCATTGGGCAGTTCACTTTTGGAGTAGATGGAGATGGCATAAAAATATCTTAGCATATACCTGCAGATGGCTTTCTGGGAAAAAAAACAACAACAACAAAACAAACGTGTTAGTATGTACTCACTTGGTTACAGAATCTCAAGTAACAATTTTACTGGTGTTCTTGAAAAGCAAATTTATCTTTGCTTTATTCTCCTGAATTGTTACAACTATATCTTGAAGTAACATTTTAAAAGACCTGTTTTAAAAATAGGCTTTAAACCTGGCCAGCGGAAAGTTTTATTTACCTGTTTCAAGAGGAATGATAAACGTGAAGTAAAAGTTGCCCAGTTGGCTGGATCTGTTGCTGAGATGTCGGCTTATCATCATGGAGAAGTAAGCATTAAGATTGGAATCAGTTGAGAACTGTAATTATTGTCTTGAAGAATGATAATTACACATAGTATTTTTCCTTTAGTAAAGTCTTTGGAAATGTGAAAGAATTAAGAGAAAAATATACAGATTAGTGAGATTCTAAAGCCTTTATTCTTCACTTGGATTTTAATTCAAGTTGGGGAGTAATTATAGAAAATTTAGAATATTAATGTTATGTTCTGCCTTCTTCTGTTGTATAGCAAGCATTGATGATGACTATTGTGAATTTGGCTCAGAACTTTGTGGGAAGTAACAACATTAACTTGCTTCAGCCTATTGGTCAGTTTGGAACTCGGCTTCATGGTGGCAAAGATGCTGCAAGCCCCCGTTATATTTTCACAATGTTAAGGTAAATATTTGCTGATATAATGGTATAAAGTTTGATTTGATTTGGAACCAACTAACTAAATGTTTGATGGAATTATAGCTGTGGAGAGATGTGATTGTCTGGTTATTCTACTTAGAAGGTGAATGTTGCAAATTATTTGACCACAAATAGAATGAAGTCTGTTGACCTTAATTTTTATGAATTGTTAGTGAAATCAGTCCTAGTGAATTAAGGATGTTTTTTTCACCAACTTTACTCTTTAGGTTGAAGATGGGTTATGTACTTTATTTAGAGTAATAGGAAATTCTTAAAAAGTTATCAATATTAAATCAGGTAGGTAAGTACATAAGTAAAATAGGACCATTTTATTTTGGGCTTGTAACTGAGAGAAAGATGCATTTGAATAATAATGGTTAGGCAAATTTTATTGTTAAGCAGATGTAATCAAAATGATTAAAAATGCATTCTCCTTAAAAGATTCATTTTTGCAGTGTGAAGTTGTTAATTATGTATGAAGTTTTCTTTCCCAAAGCCATGACATTTTTTCATTTGCTTCTTTTTGTTTTCATTAGCTCTTTAGCAAGGCTACTTTTTCCTGCTGTGGATGACAACCTCCTTAAGTTCCTTTATGATGATAATCAACGTGTAGAGCCTGAGTGGTATATACCTATAATTCCCATGGTTTTAATAAATGGTGCTGAGGGCATTGGTACTGGATGGGCTTGTAAACTACCCAACTATGATGCTAGGGAAATTGTGAACAATGTCAGACGAATGCTAGATGGCCTGGATCCTCATCCCATGGTAATTATTTGGAACTTATTGTTTATTTAACAAATGATAATGTGTAAACTACAAAGTCCAGTCATTTTAGAAAAGAAATGGAACATTTTTATTTTAGAACATATTATAGACCATTAAGACCTAATTAGGGTATAATTTGATATGTTCCTACAGTAAAAGGTATAAACTTTGGAATGAGTTTTGGAGGTAAGTTTCATGGGGAGAAACTGTTTATTTAAATTTAGAAACACCTCATATTCTAGATTTTCAAACCACTAAGCCATATATTAATAGAAAACAATCCTTTTCTTATAAAATTATGTGTAACCTTGTTTCTGTTCTCAAACTATCACTTCTTATTAGTTTCTGAGGATGCTTAAAAACACATTGTATTCATTAGTGTACCATTTGTAAAAAGACAAAAAACAAACTACCTTGTATATATTTTAATATATCCCCAAGGCTGGGCGTGGTGGCTCACATCTGTAATCCCCGCACTTTGGCAGGCCGAGGCATGTGGATCACCTGAGGTCAGGAGTTTGAGACCAGACTGACCTACATGGGGCAACCCCGTCTCTACTAAATATACAAAAAAATTAGGTGTTGCTCGGGCATGGTGGCTCATGCCTGTAATCCCAGCACTTTGGAGGCCAAGGTGGGTGGATCACCTGAGGTCAGGGGTTCTAGACCAGCCTGGCCAAACCAGGTGGAACCCTGTCTCTACTAAAAGTACAAAAATCAACTGGGAGTGCTGGAGGGCAGCTGTAATCCCAGCTACTTGGGAGGCTGAGGCAGGAGAAGCGCTTGAACCCAGGAGGCAGAAGTTGCAGGGAGCCGAGATGGCGCCACTTTCTCCAGCCTGGGGAACCGAATGAGACTCCGTCTCCAAAAAAAAAAAAAAAAAATTAAAAAAAAAAAAATAAATAAATAAAATAAATAAAGAAACCCATTTTTTTTATGTTTGTTCTTTTCTTGTATCGTTCACTCTGCTCAGACCTCCTCCAAGAAAAATGTCCTTCCTTCCTCCCCGTGATTTAAAATTACCTGGAGAAAAGTGTATTTTTAATACCAAAATGATAATGCTTATTGTAGAAAAAATAGATAGGCAAAGAGGAAAAAAATCCATAAACCCACAATATAGAGACAATATTTTGATGTATTTTTCCAAGTTTTATTTCATTTTTGTATTTTAAAATGAAAGTTATTCTTTAGCAATAAGACATATATTCTGCTTTTTCTCTTAAATAAAGTACTTTAAAATATTTCTAACATAAGCATCAAATTTTTAATAATAGTGTTTTACTGAAATTGTTTTGGATTTTTAATGGATTTTAGATTGTTAAGATAGTATATTTGATCAATACATGGTTCTTATGTGCCTACTACGTATATGAAACTGTGCTAAGTGGTGAGATAAAGAGCTATGGTTTTTGTCTTCGAAAAGTTAAGCAATTGTCAAGACAAGACATCGAAGCATCAAGGCTTGAAGTTTAACAGTGACAAACCATATTGATAGTTGCTTGGTATGCCAGAAGAAATGTCCTATGCTATATGCTCAATTTCTTTTTTCTTTTTTTTTTTTGAGACAGAGTCTCACTCTGTCACCCAGGCTGGAGTACAGTGGTGCGATCTTGGGTCACTGCAACCTCTGTCTCCCAGGTTCAAGCGATTCTGCTGCCATAGCCTCCTGAGTAGCTGGGGCCACAGGTGTGCGCTGCTACGCCTGTCTAATTTTTGTATTTTTAGTAGAGACGGGGTTTCACTGTGTTGGCCAGGCTGGTCTTGAACTCCTGGCCTCAAGTGATCCGCCAGCTTCGACCTCCCAAAGTGCTGGGATTACAGGCATGAGCCACTGTGCCCGGCCTATATACTCAATGATAGTAATGAATAAGAATTTTAGAATAGGCCAAGTGCAGTGACTCATGCCTATAATCCCAGCACTTTGGGAGGCTGAGCTGGGCAGATCACTAGCTCAGGAGTTCAAGACCAGCCTGGGCAACATGGCAAAACCCTGTCTCTACAAAAATACAAAAATTAGCTAGACATGGTGGCACACACCTGTAACCCCAACTACTCGGGAGGCTGAGGTGGGAGGATCACTTGAGCCCAGGTGGTTGAGGCTGCAGTGAGCCGGTATCGCGCCACTGCACGCCAGCCTGGGTGACAAAGTGGAGACCCTGTCTCAAAACAAACAAAAACTTAGAAGAGGGAGATAGGACTTGTAATTCAGTTGGGAAGGATGAGTAAGATTTATGTAGATGAATGATGAATGGAATGGGGTTGGGCCTGAATATGTGTTAGGACTTGTGGATAGAGTGAAAGTGAGAATATTCAAAATAGTCAAACAAAATGTGGGAGAAGAGTAGTGGTTTTGTAAGACAAATCATTAGAGAAAAAATTGAAAGCCAGATTGGGTCCAGACTATGGAATGCTTTCAATGTAAGGCCCAAGGAGTTTGAATTTAAAGGATATTGATCTAGGGGAGAAGTAGGTGTAGGGGAAGTAGGCTGAAAGAAAGTACTGTTCTAGGAAGACTAGGAAAGATGATACTAACATTTTGAGATTGGAGGTTGTTCAGGTTATATTAACAGAAGCTATGAATTCAAGCTCAATTGATCAGTTGGAAAGGGACAATTGAGGATGAGAAGTTCTGTTTCAGTTGTGTTAATCTGTCAGTGTTACACCATAGACTCATGGTACTGGTACTCAAGAGAGAAGTCAATGCTATTTACATTTTTCTCTACAGCTTCCAAACTACAAAAACTTTAAAGGCACGATTCAAGAACTTGGTCAAAACCAGTATGCAGTCAGTGGTGAAATATTTGTAGTGGACAGAAACACAGTAGAAATTACAGAGCTTCCAGTTAGAACTTGGACACAGGTCAGTGTAAATATATGATCTGCCTGAGGCAAGGGCAGTGTATTAAGCAATTTTTTCCGGTGAGGATGATTCCACCATTGTTGGTCCTAAGTGTGTGTAGTGTTAAAAAATTCTTGTACCTTCTTTTACCCTTCGGTTGAATTTGTGCTTTGAATATTTAAATAGTATTTATATCTAAGTAGTGTAGTATGACTTATGTTAGATAAGGCTTTCATAGACTATTATCTTTGTATTTATCTTAAAATGAAAGCAGTAGAATATGACAGTTTTTAATTCTTGTAAATATGGTC
The DNA here is from genome assembly GCF_009828535.3 of Hylobates moloch. Lineage (NCBI taxonomy): Eukaryota > Metazoa > Chordata > Mammalia > Primates > Hylobatidae > Hylobates > Hylobates moloch. Next base: position 103,725,912 of record NW_026652283.1, read on the forward strand.
AGTAAATTCATGTCAGTATCAGCTTTACAAATCTAAAAGCATGCATGTCATCTCTTGTTAGTTCTAGTTGATGTCATCCTTTTCATACTCAGCCTTTATCTTGCCCTTTAGGGTATGAGTGGGTCAGGACCATTACTTCTTATGTCTTCTCCCACCACCGAGATCTCTATATATTGCCTTCTATACTGATTGGATAGGAGATGATAGAGATCGAGGTTTCCTTTTTAATTCCCCATGAGAGTTGAGAATTTTCAAAAGACTGTATGACTTGTAGTATGAGAACATAAGAGTGTGTCATGAAAAGAATCACTAATTTTTAAATCTTTTATAGGTATATAAAGAACAGGTTTTAGAACCTATGCTAAATGGGACAGACAAAACACCAGCATTAATTTCTGATTATAAAGAATATCATACTGACACAACTGTGAAATTTGTGGTGAAAATGACTGAAGAGAAACTAGCACAAGCAGAAGCTGCTGGACTGCATAAAGTTTTTAAACTTCAAACTACTCTTACTTGTAATTCCATGGTAATTTATTAGATTTACTGTTAATTTAATCTTTCTTGTATGGTGTAAGTTGGATTATTATAATTGGTTTCACGATGGGAGTGGCTATAGTAAGCCTGAAGGCATTTTTTTTTTTTTTTTTTTTTTTTAATCCTGCAGATTTGCTGAAGATTCTAGAGGCACATTTCTTTCTTCTAGTATTGTCCACTACCCTTACTCTCAACTCTGTGTTTATGCATCTGGGCTTGAATACACAGGATACACACACCTTCACACACATTGACTAAAAGTTATGAGAGTGGTTATTGCAGGGCCTTTGTGTACTTTATGGCCATCTCTATTAGCATTTTAACTGTAAAGTACTCATAACTCTAGTCTGCTTTATTAAACTTGCACATTTATCTTTATTTATACAACTGGGGAGGAAGGTAGAAACGTTAAGTGTGTGATTCAAGTTCCATTCCAAATTAGCTTTTAGATCTAAAAAAGTAAAAAAAGTTCAGCAATAGTACAGTGGCTGAGAAAAAGTGCCATAATCCGCTGAGAAAGGCTGATGGAAGAAAGAAAAAGGATAGAGAGGAGTTTGGGTGACTGGATTATAGCACAAGTAGATATAAAAGAGAGAGAGAAAGGGGACAGATGCGTATACACAGAATATATGGGGGAGGAAAAACTTTAACATTTTTAAACTTAGCAATGGAATATGTATGTTTTCAGTTTGGGGAAAAATCATTTTTGTAGGTGGTTTTATGGCTACTTTAAGAGCCCTTTTTTTAAGGCCTATTTTTGTCTTTCAAAATTATTCCTAAATACTTTTGTTGTTGTGAGAATTGAATTTATCGGCTTGCAGTCACCAAAGAAATATTTACAGAAATGTTCTTAATAGTCTTAGTTCTGTTTAATGGTTTTTAGGGGTAGTCTGTGTTCACACACATGCATTATGGCTATATATTATGGTTATTTTAAATATTGTAGATGTTATATAAATTAAAATACCAGTACAGATCTATATGATCTGCAAAATATATGTGTTTCGCTTAGGTACTCTTTGATCATATGGGATGTCTGAAGAAATATGAAACTGTGCAAGACATTCTGAAAGAATTCTTTGATTTACGATTAAGTTATTATGGTTTACGTAAGGAGTGGCTTGTGGGAATGTTGGGAGCAGAATCTACAAAGCTTAACAATCAAGCCCGTTTCATTTTAGAGAAGATACAAGGGAAAATTACTATAGGTAAGATACAACCTTTAAAAATTTGAACATTAGTTAAAATGGAAAAAAAACTTTATTAATAGAAGACATTTTTATCAGTAGAATATAAGCAAATACAAATTGAATCTCTTATCTTGATCCTAACTTTATTTTTCCCTCACATAGAGAATAGGTCAAAGAAAGATTTGATTCAAATGTTAGTCCAGAGAGGTTATGAATCTGACCCAGTGAAAGCCTGGAAAGAAGCACAAGAAAAGGTAATCATTTGCAGAAAAAGACATTTAGAGAAGCTTTTAAGAGCAACTTTCCAAAACAAACAAAAATTCACCCCCTAAATTTTAAATTTAGTACTACTAAAGGTGCTGAGTTGTCTGTTTAGAGACTAAAGTCTTCTGTTTATCCACAGAACAGATACAGTACAGGAATTTATAGTACACACTCACCACAAAGCACTTGGCCAGTGTGACTCAACCAGATCCTGGAGAAATGACACCAGGTGTGAGAAGGTAGCTCAGTCTCCTTGACCTTTTTTCCTGAGTCTGCCATTAAAAGGTGTTGTGGTGGTGGTTTTTGTGAGGTACATGTATATTATCTGGGAATCAGACTGGTCGCACCCATAATCAGCCTATGTTCACAGTATGGCATCCAGTCACCACTCACTTGATCTGGTTTTAGTTAATACTGGGAAGACAAGAGACAAAATGTTAATTATTATAGACAGTATTTATCAAACACCAAGCTCTGCCTCATACTTAGATTTTTAGCCAGAGATTTAAACCCTGGAACTTCAGATTAAAAGTCTGATGTTTTATTAAGTAAGTTGCCCATTGCACATCACAAAATAGTAATAATAGTTAAATGAATGGGATATTGAAACTTTGAGATTCCCCTCAGTTAGCTTTTTGATGTTTTGTATAACTAAAACAAAAATTTAAACAACAGTACAACATTGTGATTGAGAACAGAAATTTATTACAGAAGACGAAGAAAAGTTGAATGATTAGTTTTTTGGATATTAGCTTATTTTGTGCATATATGATTCTGGTAACATTAACATCTTTAAAAAATAGTTATAATTATGTGACATAAGTTGAACCTTTAAACTTCCCTGTACTTGAATTCTCAATCATAATGTTTTTATATTTTTTATCAAACTACATTGAAATATTGCTTTTGTTTACGTTTTTCAGTTTGAAGTCAATAAAAGCCATATATTAAAGTGAGTAAAATTAGACTAAGTTATATAGAGTAGCAATTACATAATAAGATAATAGGCTTATTCATTATTTGAAGAAAATTCGGTAGGACCAGATGGGCGCATTTAGAATTAAGATGATTGAAGCCCTTTGTTTTCTTCTTAATGTGTTTTATTGAATCCCAAATTATGGTTTCTACAACACTTGCCCTTCTGTATCACCGTTTGTTTAAACTATATATTTTTTTAAAGAAAGTAACTAGTAAGCTGATGAAATTTTAATGCTTAGTCTTAAAAGACAAAGATTTCTGCAGTGTCAGAATGTCCTTCTGGTGGAAGTAGAATTTATGGGTAAAGCCTAGCTTGATTTCAGTTATTGCATTACCACCATCAGAATTTTTTCAGCATCTTGGCCATGTGTACATTTTGGGGAGTTCAGGTAACAAAAGGAACTGCTCTTACAAGAGTGTCCTATTATACAGAGTTGGAGAAAAGAGAATTATAAAGTAGCTAATTAGAAGATTAAAGTTTTTTATAAAGCATAATGGAATTTTGTCATTAGAACTTGCAAAGTTTATTTTTTTTAATTTCTCGAAGTGTTCTTAGTCATATTTCTGTTAACAGTGATAAATACACATATTCATAGAACACTTATTAACAATACTTTGGGTGTAGTCAAAACCTAGATCTAATAGACTAGACCCACTAAATGTGGGTCTGAACAGGATTTTGTTGCATCCTAGTGATTTTTTTTTTTTTTTTTTTTTTGAGACAGAGTCTCTCTGTCACCCAGGCTGGAGTGCAGTGGCGCAATCTCGGCTCACTGCAAGCTCCGTCTCCTGGGTTCACACCGTTCTCCTGCCTAGCCTCCTGAGTAGCTGGGACTACAGGTGCCCGCCACCTCGCCCGGCTAATTTTTTGTATTTTTAGTAGAGACGGGGGTTTCACCTTGTCAGCCAGGATGGTCTCGATCTCCTGACCTCGTGATCTGTCTGCCTTGGCCTCCCAAAGTGCTGGGATTACAGGCGTGAGCCACTGCACCCAGCCCCTAGTGATATATTTATAGTTGTCTAACAACCTGAATACTCCATAGAAACAAGCTGTTTCATGAAGAATTTTTCAAAAGTGTAGAATTATTTGTTGTAAGTTATCTAGGTACTTATTAATCTTCTATCAACTCAACAATAGCATTCCTTATTTGGCTAATATGGCTTAATCCAATTTATAGTTTTTGTTTATATAATGAAGCATCTTGCTTTGCAATTTTAATTTTTATCTTATTTCTGAAGTACACGTAAACTGTACTTTGTGTATATATATACATTGTTTTGCTTACAAATTTTAATTATAAAGCTTTTTTTTTTTTTCCTCCTCTTTTGGTTACCAAAAGTAAACTTTTTGCTTTATGGAGTGCATGGTTAACTCAGTCATTTTAAATTAAACAACTTAGATAAAATTTTATTTAATGGCTATTGTTATTTAAAAAAATTTAAAGGTGATACCACCTAAAATAACTTTTATTAAATTCATTGTGTTTTGAAATTTAGTATTAGCACAAAATAATTTTTTTGTTGCAGCTGTTTCTATAGACAAGGGCCTGATGAATAAATTTCAGCAAAACCCTGACGAAATTCTTACTCTAACTTACCAACTCTTAAATTCTTAAGTTGGACTTTCTCTGAGTGCTGACATGAATATTCTGGCTTTAGAGAATTTTTATTAAGAATTCACCCTCAGTGAGTGAATGTACCTTAACATATTTATTATAACTGTAAAATAATTTTCATAACTGGTATTTATTTAGTATTTCAGATTGTTCATTCACTTACCAGTATAAAAATCTGACAAGATGCAGTGATAAAACATTAATTCTACTCTATTAACTTTAAAATGTGGTATCCTCTCATTTTGTTACTTAGTACCTGAGGAAATCAGTTAATTTTTCATCAGATTCCTGGATAAATAGGGATAGTGTATACCATTCCTTCTGAAGATCTTATCGTGTGTCTTTAGAAAATTTTAAACTTTTTATAAGGAAATATATTTTTATAGGTAATCCAAAATGACCCCACCATCCTGAAGATGTAACATTTATAGTGTAGCACTTGTAGAATTTTAAACTAATTATTCAATAAAATTTAACATTAATTTGATACTATACAAAACTTTAATATACAGTTTGTTATTTTTTACAGGCAGCAGAAGAGGATGAAACACAAAACCAGCATGATGATAGTTCCTCCGATTCAGGAACTCCTTCAGGCCCAGATTTTAATTATATTTTAAATATGTCTCTGTGGTCTCTTACTAAAGAAAAAGTTGAAGAACTGATTAAACAGAGAGATGCAAAAGTATGAACTTTTGTGGGTTAAATAGTTTGAAACTATTTCAGTGTTATCTGTATCTTTTTCTTTTTCCAAAAATAAGTATTTTGATTTATGCTTCATATGTTTTAAAACTATTGAATGTTTAAACTGTACTTTTTTATTATAGGGGCGAGAGGTCAATGATCTTAAAAGAAAATCTCCTTCAGATCTTTGGAAAGAAGATTTAGCAGCATTTGTTGAAGAACTGGATGTAGGTTAAGTCTCTATTAAAATTTATTTTGAAAAGTAATGTTTATGAACAAGAATGAAATTCTTTGAAGTGATCTTAAAGTTTTCTTTAACTCTGTGAAGGTTAATGTGTTTATAAGTTGAGTTAGGATTAAGCTTCTAGTTACGTGAAGTTATAAAGAACTTCTTGTATGGAGGAATTTAAATGCTATGAAATTGAAATTTAGAATAAATTAAATCTGCTTTCAATTAGTTAAAAATTTTTAACTGATTTTTAGATTAAATAATTGATTCAGTTTAATGTTTTCCTGGAAAGAGGTAAGGCTAATATGTGTGTATAATTGAATGTGAGTACTTTGATTTTAGGAGTGGAATGATAGTCTCTTTACATTTATAACAGATATTTCAATATTTGATTGTTATAACATAGTTTTTTCCAAGTAGAATTCTAATTTAAAAAATAAAAAAGAATTAAGATATAAAAAGCACACCTTTTCTAAAATTGCCCACTTAAAGTATTAGAATTAATGGTAGCATTATGAATATCTGATTTTTGAGTAGCAAAATGTAAAATACCATTTATTACTCATATTACTTTTTTTTTAAAGTTGCTTTGTTGATTTATTGTCTACATGCTCTACTTTTACTTCAGTGGTCTAAGTCAGAATTATATCTCTTAAGAACAAGTGTGGTAAATTAGCTGCCTAAAAGAATTTAGAATTTTTTAGTGCTATTTTTCTAGGCTCCCTCAACGATCTTTCAAGTGCTGCAATGTGAATCTTCCTTGTTTTGTGCTTTCCACATATTGTTCATTAATTATTTTTTTTGCACATTTTTTCCTGCTGAGTTATAATTTATTTAAAAATTATTCATTAAAAATGAAGCCATCATATATTAAAAGAAAAATTATTCCTAATATTATTAATATCCTGATACTGCTTTAAATTTGATCACTAATATAGTGAAACAGAGGAAACTTTTGTGGTTATGCCTGTACATTTCCTCACTATTGAAAAGTCATCATTCAAAACAACCCTAGCAAAAAAAATACTCTTTCACTTTTAATTTATCATCTTATTTTATTATTTCACAATTAATGAAATAGGTCCAAACACCTTATTTAAATTCTGGATGTATTTATTTTTAACATTTAAAAAGATTTAGACTTAAATTTCATGTCTCTCTGTATCATTTAAAGTCTAATGATAACATTAATTGAATATCATTTGTACATTGGCACAGCCTTCTGTGTAATGCTTAGAGTGACCCTCACCACAACCTCAAATGAATGAGATTATTATTAACCTGTATTATACAGATAAGGATCCTGAAGCTTGGAGAGGTTAAGTTACTTTCTTAGGAATTATATCATTATAGAATTACTCATCCTCTCAGACACCCACTTTCCTCATCTGTGAAATGGGGATCACAGGATTTTTTAAATGCCTCGCACATGGTGGATGCTGTATAAATTATCTGGCTTTTTTGTTTTGTTTTGTTTTGTTTTGTTTTGAGACAGGGTCTTGCTCTGTCACCCAGGCTGGAGTGCAGTGGCACAGTCATGGCTCATTGCACCCTCAACCACTCAGGCTCAAGCAGTCCTCCTACCTTAGCCTCCTGAGTAGCTGGGACATGTGTGCCACCACATCTGGCTAATTTTTGTATTTTGTGTAGAGATGAGGTTTTGTTATGTTGCCTAGGCTGGTGTCAAACTCCTGGGCTCAGGTGATCCACCTACCTCAGCCTCACAAAGTGCTGGGATTACAGGTGTGAGCCACTGCAACTGGCCTCTGTTATTTCCTGAGGATACATAACTAGTAAGTGGAAGTGCAGTTGAAATCCAGAACTATCTATCTGATTTCAAAGCTTGGGTAATTTCTATTAAACTATTGTGCTACAAAGATCTTTTAAAAAAATCTCTAAAGAAATGTCGTTTTTTCCTTGTGCCTTTCAAAGCCTATTTTAAGGAATAATTCTGGCAAATACAAAATCTAGGATATTAATCATGATTATATCCTAATTTATCATTACATAGACCCACCTAAGTTCATTCTAACTATATTGGCACTTTTAACTTCTCAGACTTTCTGACTTTAATTTACATTTAGGAGGTTTTTTTCATATTTTCTATTATGACTAAAGCAATAGAAAAAAATAGCTTTATACTTATTAGCAGAACTGCCTTTGTATATGATTTGCTAGGATTTTGATGGTACTAGGTTATCAGAGGTCTTGATTCCATAATATATCATGGGATCTGAGAATTGGCAGAGACTTCTTAGGTCATTTAGTCACTATTGCCCCCTCGTATTACAAATGGGAAACTAGTTAGATGAATTGGCATTACAATCCAGGTCTTCTGATTTAGAATTCTTTATTTTTTTTCCATTATTTAATCTTGAATTAGATAAGTTAAAAGGAAAGCTTTATTCTTTACTGAGTGAATAACATTTGTTTCAATATTTTATGAAGTAGTGATTATCTTTTCTAAGAAGTTGTTTATGTTCCTTCTGCCTTATACTTTAGAAAGTGGAATCTCAAGAACGAGAAGATATTCTGGCTGGAATGTCTGGAAAAGCAATTAAAGGTAAAGTTGGCAAACCTAAGGTGAAGAAACTCCAACTGGAAGAGACAATGCCCTCACCTTATGGCAGAAGAATAATTCCTGAAATTACAGCTATGAAGGCAGATGCCAGCAAAAAGTTGCTGAAGAAGAAGAAGGTACAACATACCTCTGTCATTGATAGACTCATTTCCATAATGCTTTGTTTTATTCAAAATATATTTCAATGGTAGTAGGAAATCCTTCTATGACAGCAGTTGATCTATAGAAGGAAAACATATTGGTAAAGGATCACATATTGTAAAGAGCTACTTAATTCAGCTTTTAAAATGAGAAATAGAAACACTCCACTCAGCTGCCTTCTAAGTTAAAATCTTGGAAGCTGGCCAGGCGCGGTAGCTCACGCCTATAATCCCATCCCTTTCGGAGGCCGAGGCGGGCAGATCCCGAGGTCAGGAGATTGAGACCATCCTGGCAAACATGATGAAACCCCATCTCTACTAAAAAATACAAAAAATTAGCCGGGTGTGGTGGCGGGTGCATGTATCACAGCTACTTGGGAGGCTGAGGCAGGAGAATGGTGCGAACCTGGGAGGTGGAGCTTGCAGTGAGCCGAGATTGCGCCACTGCACTCCAGCCTGGTTGACAGAGCGAGACTCCGTCTCAAAAAAAATAAATAAATAAAAATAAAAATCTTGGAAGCCAAAACAAAACAAAACAAAACAAAAACCTCCAAAAACCCAACCATAAGTATATCAACTTTAAAGTATAAACTTTAGTTCTGTATCATAATCCGTTAAAGAAGACTTAGAGTGGGAAAGGGTCTGTTTGGCTTACAAAGTACTCTGTCATCTTTTACTATGTACTTGTTTTTGTCCTTAAACTACTAAGCACATCCTATGTCATTGGCACTGATCGGTGCTATTGAGGATTAAAAAAAAAAAAATGACATTGACCTAACCTCAAGCAGGATTGTCCAGAGTTAGCCAGAAGAAGGAAACATCAGAAAAAATGTTCAGAGCTGAGGAAACAGGGTGCATGTTGGTCTTAGAGAGGCTAATGTTTTTGGACAGGTTGATTTTTACAATCCAGAAAGTATACATTTAGATGTGTCCAACAAGTAGGTGGGAATATAGCCTCATTCTTACCAGAGCTTGGAAAATGAGCCTAAAGAGCTAGTTTAAGAGATTGGAGAGTTCTCTGTGCAGAGCTAATATCTGAAGCGTAGGTGCATTTTGAAACCAGAGTAGGATCTCTCTTCTGTTCTGATAAACTCAGGTCTCTACTACTTTCCTCTTACTTGGCTCCCCACGGCACACAGTTTCATTTACCCAGACACTCTTGCCTGTCTTCAGAAACCTTCGGAAAATGGTTTCTTTTCAGTTGGCATTTGTCAGATTCATTTCTCAGCACTCTTTTCTCACCTTATATAGTCCCCTCAAGTAACCTCATCTATGCCCAGAGCTTATTCCATTCATACTGATGGCCCCTAAATCTATGTTCCTAAGCTATAATGCTTTCAGGAGTGCCAAGCTCATAGCCACTTGAATGCTTGAAGCCCATCAAACTCAGCATGTCTGAAACTGGACTCATTTTCCTAATTTCAAAATCTGTTCTTTGCCTTCTCGCAGTTAATGACACTATCAGCCATCACTGATACAAGCCAAAAACCTGGGAGTTTTGTCATTTAATCAGTAACTAAGTCCTATTGACTGCCTACTAAGTAATTCCAAAATCCACCCCCTTATCTTGGTCCCCATTTGACATTGCCTTAGAATTTTGTGTTTTCTCTGAGATACTTTAAAGTGGTCCTCTTAACTCTCTCAGTTTCTAGTCATTTAATCATGATTTCTCCCCTTTTCTACTTCATTCCTTCAAGTTCTATATTTTACTACTAGAATGAAAATTCTAAAAAGTAAGTCTGATTGTTATGCTTGAAAATCTTCAGTGACTCCCCAATGACTATGCACAAATTCTTGGCATACAGTGTTAGCACCTGTATGCCTCTACGTGTTTCTCTTCCTGGCTACTTTCTTCTCACCTTTCCTTGAGTTCTAGCAGACTATTTCCTATGTTTAAAAACCTAATTCTTTAAACATTTAATTCGTGTTAGATGGCTTTGTGCCTTCTGCCCGGGATGCCCTTCCCTCCTTAATTCCCACCTGGCAAACTTATGTGATTCCTTTAGAACTTAGTCAGAAAAGGTACTTCTCCATGGAGACTTTTTTGACCCTGCCTTGAGCAGAGTTTCTCACTTCTTCCCTTAGGCCATGGCTGTACCAGCCTCTATATTTGTTATTTGTATTGTAATGACTCATCCTTGTTGTGTGCCTCTGTGTTTTTTGTTTTTGTTTTTTTACCCCGTGGTCTTAGGGTTGGGGTCTACCTTATAGTGCCTAGCAGTGCAAGGCATGTGTTACTTATTTTCCTTCAATAATTTGAAGATTTTTTTTTTTTTTTTTTTTTTTTGAGTCAGAGTTTCGCTCGTTTCCCAGGCCAGAGGCTCACGGCAGTCTCCGCCTCTCAGGTTCAAGCAATTCTCCTGCCTCAGCCTCCTGAGTAGCTGGGGTTACAGGATTTTTTAATAGTATATAAAGGCCTACCTGAGCTATAGGAACTTATTTTGCAGGTACCTTTTAGCTAGTGGTCTGGAAATCCCTCTGATAATCAAAAGCTGCCTTCCTATTTTTTATGGTTGCTTCTAAGTAGCTGTCATTTCACTGAATGTACTGGAAAATTAGAGTTACATGCAATATTATTTACTATAGATAAGTGAAGTAAAACATGGTCTGATCAAAGTCAGCTGTTAGGACCTCATCAGAATCACTGTTTTTAAACTTACCTGATTTGAAGGAGCTATCTGTTGATTGAAACTCTCTCTAAAATATGTGATGTTTTTATTTTTACTCGTGGCTTGATTTTCTTTTTATTATGTAGGGTGATCTTGATACTGCAGCAGTAAAAGTGGAATTTGATGAAGAATTCAGTGGAGCGCCAGTAGAAGGTGCAGGAGAAGAGGCGTCGACTCCGTCAGCTCCTATAAATAAAGGCCCCAAACCCAAAAGGGAGAAGAAGGAGCCTGGTGAGAAATGATTATAGTTTTGCGTGTGTGTGAGAGAAAAAATATATGTATAGAGTATTACTGGATTCTTTTGATTGTGCTCTTTTTCTGGTAGTTGAAGTAATGCCTTCAATTTTCATAAACGTTAATTTTGTAATGAACTTTTCATTATAACAATTTTATTTTTACTAATGACATTTCTATAAATATGGATACATACCTTATTGCTATTCTTTTGCTTTTAGGTACCAGAGTGAGAAAAACACCTACATCATCTGGTAAACCTAGTGCAAAGAAAATGAAGAAACGGAATCCTTGGTCAGATGATGAATCCAAGTCAGAAAGTGATTTGGAAGAAACAGAACCTGTGGTTATTCCAAGAGATTCTTTGCTTAGGAGAGCAGCAGGTATTGTAACACATTTAATATTACTGTATATTATAGTTTAACCTATATATTGGTATTGTTAGTATTATCAGTGTTTAAGTACTAAGCCATTAGTATTTCAGAAGTTAAAGTTAGGAAGAAGAAAAAAATTGCCTTATAGAATGGTCTTTCTAGCAAAGTTGGACATAAATTTCTCTAAAGTGAATCATGTTTCTTTACTGATTTTTATTATAAAGTTTGGTTTATATTCCTTCCACAGTTTTAAGATGTTTGGGGAAAAATGTAGCTTGCCACAATACCAGCAATGATAGATCTATTAATATTCGAAGTGCTTTGTGGTTTTGTTTTTGTTTGGTTTCCTACCCCTTATATCATGAAAAATTTCCTCCTGCTTTAAAAGTCTGAGTACATAGCTCTCTTTTAGATAATGATAGTTGTATGGGTGAACTGCAGAATCCCATTTTGCTATTATAGTAATATAGTACTTATAAGAATATAATTTGATGCTTTCTGAATTTTCATTAATTTTCATTAAGAAGTGAAGTTATTAACATCTAGTGAGTTCTCTATTTTGTACATTCTTCTGAAATTTTGTTATTTGAAAATTTGTCCTAATTTATTAAAATGAATGATACAACATTGTGGGTGTTTACTTCTGGGAAGTTCATTTTTAATTATATATCAGACCTTAAATTCTTTGGTTCTGTAATCACCAAGTGATTGAATTTCTTTCCCTAGTGTACATAGGTAGCATAATATAGGTGAATCTTTAATACGAGTAATTTAAGTTAAATGAAAATAGTTTATTACATTAAATGCTTTAAAACTGTATTTACATATATCAAAAGTGAAGTGCAAAATTAACATCCAAGTAATTTAAAAATTTTATTCCATAATACATGCTAGAAATTATAATCAAACATACTTGCTTTATGGCAATATGCCTTTCACTATAATTGGTATCTTTTTATGCATTGTATTATTGCTTTGTGAATATATTGAGGTCTTTATGTCTCCTGTCTTTTCTCATTCATCTAAAAAAATTACTGTCTTTGTTATTTCATAGTAAAACTAACTCTGAAGAGGAGATAGCAGTTTTTATCCAAAAAGTTAAGAGAAAGTTTAGGTGTCGGTACTGTGGCTCACGCCTGTAATCTCAGCACTTTGGGAGGCTGAGGAGGGAGGATCACTTGAGGTCAGGAGTTCAAGACCAGCCTGGGTAACATGGCAAGACCCTGTGTTTAAAAAAATTTTTTTTTTTAATCAGCCAGGAATGGTGGCACACCTGTAGTCCCAGCTACTCAGCAGGCTGAGGGGCGAGGATTGCTTGAGCCCAGGAGTTTGAGGCTGCAGTGAGCTATGATCATACCACTGCATTTCCTGCCCAGGCAGCAGAACAAGACTCTGTGTCAAAAAACAAGAAGGTTTAGCAGTTTTAAAATAACTGTAAAATTTGTTATTTGTGACTGCAAATATGGGAAACATTGTATTTGTTGTCATTTGTATAATGGCTGTATGAGACAAGGCCATATTGACTACTTTCCTCAGCGTTTTTTATTAATTATTAAGTATATCAATAAGTACATTAGTTGATGCTCTCCTAACATGCACAGTATTATCTGGTAGCCTCCTGGAAACATGCACAGTATTATCTGGTAGCCTCCTGGAAAATGTAAGACAGACATTAACACTACCAAATAACTAAGGCCAGAGTTGTTGGCTTTTATTCTGTAAGTGCTTGCCTTTTTTACTCATGGTATTTTTAGAGATGGTTGGAATATACATCAAATGCTTTATCAGTAATAATAATTCACATATATAAAGCTAGGATTTGAGTTTAACATTTATTTTTATTTTTCCTCCTAGCCGAAAGACCTAAATACACATTTGATTTCTCAGAAGAAGAGGATGATGATGCTGATGATGATGATGATGACAATAATGATTTAGAGGAATTGAAAGTTAAAGCATCTCCCATAACAAATGATGGGGAAGATGAATTTGTTCCTTCAGATGGGTTAGATAAAGATGAATATACATTTTCACCAGGCAAATCAAAAGCCACTCCAGAGTAAGTAATGCTATTTAGTGATGTGGTATAGTTAGTTGTTGTAAACATTTGCCAAAGATACTATAGTGAGCTCTTCTAAGAAATTGTTATCGTTCTAGGCAAGTTCTTCTTCATGAAGGAATCAATCTTGTTAATACTGCAGCTGTTCCCATCACAGTTGCTGTAGTTTAAAGGAAGGATTGGCACACTTTTTCCATAAAGGGCTCAATAGTAAATGTTTTAGGCTTCATGGGCCGTATTGTTTCTATCACAACTGCTTAATGCTGCCATTCTAGTAAAAAAGCAGCCATAAACGATATGTAAATAAATCAGTGTAGCCATGTTCCAATAAAATATTATTTACAAAAATAGGCAGCAGGTCCATGGGATATAGTTGGACAACCCCTGGTTTTAAGAAAAGTTACTAAGTCCTTAGAATTGGGAGGTTTGTTTCTTCCCTAAATTTGGCCTTGATAGATTTTTCTTGCTTTTGGTGAGCATGAATACATCTGGGATTTGAGGTTTCTGAACTATTTTAGATGTTTTTTAAAAGTATTTTCTCACCTATTACAATTGGCTTTCACCAGATCCTGAAATAATTGCCCACCTGTAGTCTTGAATTAGAAATAGGATTATTGCCTGGTGTGATGGGGATTCTGTCTTTCTCCTTGGGTTTTTGTCCGTAGTTTGCTGATCTTAAATTCTGGAATGGTTATTTCTATCAACTATAGAATTTGGCTTAATAGTGTTTTGAATAACTTTAAACCATTGCTTAGTTTCCATTCTTTTTTATATTAAATAATTGATTTGTATGGTGTCTGTGCATACGCGGTGTGTGCACATGGATCATGGGTATGTGTGCACACTTTTACACGTGAGAGAGAAAGAGTTTTATTACCCTGTCTTTAACAGAGAAAGAGAAAGAAATGAAAACTAAAGTTTTGTTCTGTGATTATAATCCTGCAGTAAATATTATATATAATTTATCAGCATTGAAATTCAGATATTTAAATTGTATCCTCTGTGGTGTTTATTTTCCTTCTAATAGAAAATCTTTGCATGACAAAAAAAGTCAGGATTTTGGAAATCTCTTCTCATTTCCTTCATATTCTCAGAAGTCAGAAGATGGTATGTTCATTTAGTCTTTTCATTGGTTATTGTATTATTGCTTTTAGTGGTGGAGAGAAAACAGTAAATAAATCGTTAGGTCATGATTTAACTTCACAATTTTTTGTGGGTAGGAAACTTCCTTTTTATATTTTGCTCAAGGTAATAAGGCTTCTTTACTTTTTCTGAGGAGATTCCTAACTAATTGGTCAAAATAGGCATTATGGAAGCATATAGGTGGACAGGCAAATGCTTATCTATGTTTATGGGTGTGAGTGTGTGTGTAGTGTTTTAATGAGAGAAAAGAAATAATGAAATTTTGAAAGCTTGAAATTCGATTTTCATGGCAATGTGAATGTATATATGACAGTTTTCTAAATCCGTAAGGGCACCAATATGATTGCAGATTGGTTTTACTAAACCCTAGTTACCTGAGAGATTAAAACCGTCATAAGAACAAATTTAATCGGTGTATATACTTTTCGTTTCCTACTTTTTTTGTGTATTGAATTTTTAAGGTCACTTAATTGATTCACTGTCATTTTTTAATACACACATCTATACATAGACATACTTGGTACATGTGTTCTATATGTATAGGTACTCATTTTTGACAGTGTCAAAAGAATTGTGTTAAACATATTTATTTACATCCAAGTAGCTATTTTAAATGTTTGTGCTATGGTGTTAGGGAAGAACGCATTAAACTAATTTGAGTGCAAAAGTAAACTGAAGGTAAGCCTGGCTTTTAAATTACTCTGCAATAATTTATTTAAAAATAGGAATACTTACTATTCTTTTAGATTTAAACATTATTACTGATATTCCTGAAATGGTTAATAGTATTATTTGTGTAGGTACTAAAATAATCCAATGGAACATTTTCATGTCTCATTTTAAAATAAATTGTCAGCATGTAATTTTGAATTGGTCAGTTATGTTTTAAATATTTAGCATTTGGGACTTTTAATTTTTACTACTTTATGCACTTCTGTGTTATTTCACCACATAGTTAACATTTTTGGTGTATAACTGATATATTTATTATCAGCTGTTTGTGTATTGTGGATTATTTGGTCACAAAATAGTAACATAAGAACAATTGTCTAGCTAAAGAGAAGTCATCAGTTAAAAGAGTCAAAGTTTACTGAGAGATCTTTATAACATTTCTTTACTAAAAGAAGGCTTTGCAATTTTTAGATTCAGCTAAATTTGACAGTAATGAAGAAGATTCTGCTTCTGTTTTTTCACCATCATTTGGTCTGAAACAGACAGATAAAGTTCCAAGTAAAACAGTAGCTGCTAAAAAGGGTATGTACTTATATTTGATTGAGTTAAGCATTGCATAGAGATAGTTAATGTAAAAGGAAATATAATTTAATTTGAAACTATTTACTTTTTTTATCATAAAACAATTGAGAAGTATAAGTGTTTATAAGGAGAATCTCTCTTGTTTTCTAACCATCTGAGGGAGTTAATAAAATTTCTGTAAGACTTCATTTTAAAGCTGTTGTAATTATAAGATAATCCCGTGCATTAGTATCTAAAGATAGCTTTCTAGAAAAGCTCCCTTGTGGTTAGGTTGTAATGGAGATTAAAATTTTGTCTTGCTAGTAGCCTGCTTCTGTTACCTATATTGATCATGACTCAACTCGTTATGTGGAGGGATTGGTCAGCTCAGTTGAGGTCCTCTTTTTCTATGTAAGTCATGCAGCTTCTCTCTTTTTCACAGCCTTAGATTGGCCACAAAACACTTTGAGTTGATTAAGGAATCTCTTACTAGTACCAAGATACATGTACCTTGGTCTTTTTGAAAGAGGTCAGTATTTGTGCTTCGTGTTTGAAGGAAGACCCTTAAAAAAACCCCACAAATCTAATTGAGATTTGTGCTATTTAAGACAGCAAGTAAATAATATGGATTGTTCCCTCAAGGATTTTAAAAATTCACAACAGACAACATCATTACAGACACATGTATTGAATGTAGCAGAACAACAATTTTGAAAAGTCCTGCTTACTCTGAATGCACTAGAACCATATTGAAAAATTGGTTATCTACAAGAGTCTCTGTAGCCAACACACTGGGTGACCTACCCATGTCCCTTATCACTTAGTGCACATTGGGCAACGTCTGCATTTCTTTGCCTGAGGACTTCCTCTTTGCCACTGTTCTGGAATATCAACACTCCCCTGCTCCCAGCTGCCTTTAACTAGTGGATTGAGGAAAGTTGGTCTGTAAATATCTCAGTGTCCTTGCCTCTCATGTGAGCTAACTGTGGGATGTGTGTTTCACGGTGGCTCTCAAAAATTTCTTATGGAATTAAGCTCCTAGAGTGATGATTGGCTTGGTAACTCACCCATTACTGGCTGCCTTCTCTTCATTGTCTCATTTTTGTCTCCCTTTCCTTTATCTCTCAAATAAATACTTATACTTAAATCCTTACTCTAGGATTAGGCAGATTGGCCCAAATCTGGGGAACCCACATTGAGATAGACCCTATAATTTCTCTTTTTAAAAAAAACAATCAGGCTGAGCGCAGTGGCTCACACCTGTAATCCCAGAACTTTGGGAGGTCGAGGCAGGCAGATCACTTGAGGTCAGGAGTGTGAGACCAGCCTGGCCAACATGGCAAAACTCCATCTCTACTAAAAATACAAAAATTAGCCTGGTGTGGTGGTGTGTGCATGCCTGTAGTCCCAGCTACTCAGGAAGCTGAGGCACAAGAATCGCTTGAACTCGGGAGGCAGAGGTTGCAGTGAGCTGAGATGGCACCATTGCACTCCAGCCTGGACGGTAGAGTGAGACTCCATCTCAAATAACAACAACAGAACAAAAAGCACCTTTTAAAAATAATCTTCCTATGAGCATCTTATAAACACCCTGAAAACTTGGGAGCCGTATTACTTCTTGAAACATACCCCGTTTCCTTCATCAAACTGTTCACCCATATTTAACCTAATGAGTTTGGCATGACTAAAAAGCTAGAATATCATGGTACCTATTCTACTTGCTTCCTTCTTCAGTAGCTGAACTGGCCTTGTCTAAGTTGAATAGGTAGACTGCCTGTGTGGTGTGATTTCAGGGACCCCAGCAAGTCCTCAGCCTTCCTCTAGCCTCCCTTACAAAATATAATTCCAATAAAATATCATTTCAAGAAGAGGATGCATCATATCCCTCTGTAGGATTGTCTATGTTAACTCTAAATTGCATATAGTATACAAGTTAAATTCTGTAGTTCCAATAGTTTACAGCAGAAAGGCAGCTGTAGTACTCAGATATCTGACCTGTTTGCCTGGTAGAATTGAAAGTGCCATGTAACTCCAAGCCAAGGAAAAAAAGTGGTTCCTTGAACACCTGGCTAAGTTTATACTCCCTGCTAGGAGCTGCCCTGTGGTTCTTGTGGTAGATATAGTCATGAAGACTCAGGTGGGAAAAGCTACACAATCAGGGTGCCACTTTCCTAGGGCTCCTCCTGCTCTTGGCTAATGAGGAGCCATATTTGTAGTGTCTCAGATTGCGACTAGAATACATTTTCCATAGAATCAGTGTAGGTTTTTTTTTTTTTTAAAACAAAGTCTACAGTTAATATGTTTTCTTCCAAATTAGGTTTTCTTAATTACAAAAAGTGATTTATCAGTTTTTTTCTTTTTTTTTTTTTTTTTTTTGAGAGAGTCTTGCTCTGTCACCAAGGCTAGAGTGGAGTGGCATGATCTTGGCTCATGGCAACCTCTCTTGCCTGGGTTCAAGCGATTCCCCTGCCTCATCCTCCCAAGTAGCTGCGACTACAGGCACATGCACCTCACTGGGCTAATTTTTTTTTATTTTTAGTAGAGATGGGGTTTCACCATGTTGGGCAGGTTGGTCTCGAACTCCTGACCTCCGGTGATCCGCCTGCCTTGGCCTCCCAAAGTTCTGGGATTACAGGTGTAAGCCACTGCGACTGGCCTGATTTATCAGTTTTCACATAGAACTGCAGATAAAGCTGTAAAACAAGGTCTATTTTTCAAAATTCCAGAAAGCAAAGGCTTTGTATCTTTTGTCTACTTATCTAGGATTTTATATTTCTTTCCACATAAAAATGCCAAGTCTGGATTTCAGCTTTGGAATGGAAGCGAGTTGGTTTCTATTCATTGTATTTGAGGATCCCATACATTTTTTTTTTTCTCTAAAACATTCTAAAAGTTAGGACTTAATCTGTGGTTATACTTGGGTTATAATTAATTTATCAAATATGCTACTCTTTTGTCATGACTATTCTATATTTAAAAGTTAGTGCTTAATTTATTTTAATGGCTCTTCCTTAAAGTGTCTTAATTGCATTACCTAAGGGCAAATTATACATAATTAAATAAAAAGCATTTTGTCATCTATGAGAAATTGTTTGCCTTTACATTGCCGCCAAGCAGAGAGAAACCATTTCATTATTTAAGGCGACTCAATTTTTTTTTTTTTTTTTTGGAGATAGAGTTTTGCTCTTGTTGCTCAACTGGAGTGCAATGGCACAATCTCAGCTCACTGTGACCTCCCAGGTTCAAGCGATTCTCCTGCCTCAGCCTCCCAAGTAGCTGGGATTACAGGCACCTGCCACCACACCTGGCTAATTTTTGTATTTTTAGTAGAGATGGGGTCTCACCATATTGGCCAGGCTGGTCTTGAACTGCTGACCTCAGGTGATCCACCCCACCTTGGCCTCCCAGAGTGCTGGCATTACAGGTGTGAGCCACCACGCCCAGCCAGGCAACTCAGTTTCTAATCAGCTATGAGAAATTCCATTTATATAGGACTCTCTTCATTTTGGTTTGATGGTAAGTATATTGACCTGTGAAATGGAAATTTGCTTACTAGGAAAACCGTCTTCAGATACAGCCCCTAAGCCCAAGAGAGCCCCAAAACAGAAGAAAGTAGTAGAGGCTGTAAACTCTGACTCAGATTCAGAATTTGGTATTCCAAAGAAGACTACAACACCAAAAGGTAAGGATTATCTTCTTATAACCCTTTAAACATATACTGCGTGGAAAATATTGAATTTTTTCTACCTCATTGAATTTAGAGAGGCTAGGTATCTATTTTGTTTTAAATTGCTTTACTCCTCAGTAAGCAGTGTGTCTAGGAATCAGTGCTGAGTATAGTCCAAAGGAGGTATAGCAATTTAGTTCAGTCACTTTGTTTTACAAATTAAAAAATTGAGGCTCAAAGAGGTTAAATAAGAATCCCTAAGAATGGTCCAAATTCTCCCCTGCAGCCAACTCACTGAAAGTTATTAAAAAGTCAGATTAGCACTCCACACTAACTAAACTGTGACACTTATAGTAATGGGCTAGATCCAGGACTCTTAGGCTAGAACTTTTTTTCTCGCCTAAGAAATACTATATTCAGGGCCACACAAGGAACCAGCACCAGTTCTCCGTGGCATCCCCTCTTTGTCTCCAGAATCTGGAAAGCCCTTAAAGATGTTTTGTAAAATATGTTTGTAAGACATGATATGCTGTGAGGGTAGCTGCTCTACTTTTCATTCAACTGAAGGATATCTTCCTCAGTGTGTTTCTTATATTTCTTAAAGGAGTGGTTGGGATAAGGAGCTGTAGACCTACAGGGAAATGGGGATAATAGGGTGGAAAAGAATCATAGTGACTGGGAAGGTAGTACTCAAGATATGCAGGATTGAAAGCCTTTATAGATTCAAAAATGCTATTTCCCTGATTCATTTGATCAAATATGACATCCCAAGATTATTTAAGGCTATCTTCGTACTTGTCCAGTCTAGCTGTCAAGGGATTTTTAAAGATACAAAATTGCTATTTAGTTGTTTTATTTCATTGGCATCATTGTGGGATGGAGAACATCTGGCCCCTACTTAAATATTACCTTTTCTCCTTCCACCTCCAATGATGAGAATAAGAGGTTAGGTAGGTGAAAAAAATGCTGCATGTGCTGAGTCTAGGTCTGAGAAGGAATGTGTATTTGACATTTTATAGTTAATACTGGTGGTTCTCAGATGGTGCCATTCAATATGGGATATGCAGTTGGTTGTTACTAGTCTTTGATAAGTAAAACTGAGTAAACATTTAGACCTTTATAATAATTTTGTGTTACTAAAACAGCATGTGATTACATTTTTTTTTTTTTTGAGACGGAGTCTCGCTCTGTCCCCCAGGCTGGAGTGCAGTGGCGCGATCTCGGCTCACTGCAAGCTCCGCCTCCCGGGTTCACGCCATTCTCCTGCCTCAGCCTCTCCGAGTAGCTGGGACTACAGGCACCCGCCACCATGCCCGGCTAATTTTTTGTATTTTTAGTAGAGACGGGGTTTCACCCTGGTCTCGATCTCCTGACCTCGTGATCCGCCCGCCTCGGCCTCCCAAAGTGCTGGGATTACAAGCGTGAGCCACCGCGCCCGGCCTACATTTTTTAGTAATTTGTGTTCTATGGTATTTTTAAAAGTATTGGCCCATGACAAATTAGAAATTAAAAAAAAATTTTAAATCCCATGTAATTTAAGAAGTACTCTTCCAAGATATTTCCTTTTCAGGCTCAAGGACCACATAGCAAATACAAATAAAATGTTTTATGTATGAAGGGATTCATCATTAAAATTTGTCTTTGGGACTTTCCCACTAGTTTAAATGTATTTGTCAAAAAGTCTTCGGTCATGTCAACCCCAGAATTGAAATGCTACTGCCAAATTGTTTATAATCACTCATAGTAAGAGATCAGGACTGCCGTGCTCCACTGATTGGGCATGCCAAAGAAATAGACTACAATGTTGTGGCATCTATCTTTTTATATTGCACTTACCCACAGAAGAAAAAACCTTTTCTATCATTTTAAGGTAAAGGCCGAGGGGCAAAGAAAAGGAAAGCATCTGGCTCTGAAAATGAAGGCGATTATAACCCTGGCAGGAAAACATCCAAAACAACAAGCAAGGTAACCAGGAACATCATTGCACATTAGTGCATGGCTTTTTAAAAAAAGATCTGCAACTTAGTTTGCTTATTACTACAGTCCTGGAACAGCTTTCCACCTAGCATCTCGTATCAATATGGGGCTTGTATTTGGTTAAGGAATTATTCAAATATAAATTTATATAATCAGGACTATTTCCTAAATAACTGTGCTATAAATTAACCTACTTAGAATCTTCCATTTCATCCATTGAGCTATAGTAGTGTTATGCTACCTAAATATTAGACTTTCAGACTAAAATATTATTTTTCAGACTAAAGACTTTCCTTTTAACTTGGATTTATTTGACCAGGGCTAATTTGATTTTTTTTTAATTGAATTCATTTGACTATGGCTGATTTTCCCAATTAGTCTGACCCTTTTCCAGAAGTACACTATTTCTTTTAGGTAAATGAATGACATCAGCTCCCCCCCATCCCTTTTTATGTTGATTTCCACATTGACCTCTTCCATTCAGTCATCTTCTATGTCTCAGGTCCACATCGGTGATGCTTTGCATTTTCTTAAACACTTAGAGTGCACACATACTACACACGGTGCAGGAGTCTTGTTTCCTCCCATGAATTCTTGATACTTACTTACCAATAGGACAGCTTGAATTTTTACTTATCTGGGCATCGTGCATACTTTTTGGGTAATACATAATTTCAGAAATAAAGGTGTTACATTTTTCAGGCTAGAACTTGGTAAATATGAAACCACCAAGGTGGCAAATTACTGTATGTAATCTTTTTCCTCCAAAAAATAAGGTAACTGGTCTTTCACTTAGGTTAGCATTATGATTCTAATTTTAAAAGCACCATGATTTGTAATACTTCCTAAACATAAGCGAAGTTTAAGGAGTGATAGTTCTTAATAAATACTAGTCTTTATTTCCTTTCATAACTTTTAAATCTATTGAAAAAAATATCTAGAAACCGAAGAAAACATCTTTTGATCAGGATTCAGATGTGGACATCTTCCCCTCAGACTTCCCTACTGAGCCACCTTCTCTGCCACGAACCGGTCGGGCTAGGAAAGAAGTAAAATATTTTGCAGAGTCTGATGAAGAAGAAGAAGACGTTGATTTTGCAATGTTTAATTAAGTGCCCAAAGAGCACAAACATTTTTCAACAAGTATCTTGTGTTGTCCTTTTGTCTTTTCTGTCTCAGACTTTTGTACATCTGGCTTATTTTAATGTGATGATGTAATTGACGGTTTTTTATTATTGTGGTAGGCCTTTTAACATTTTGTTCTTACACATACAGTTTTATGCTCTTTTTTACTCATTGAAATGTCACGTACTGTCTGATTGGCTTGTAGACTTGTTATAGACTGCCGTGCATTAGCACAGATTTTAATTAATTGTCATGGTTACAAACTACAGACCTGCTTTTTGAAATGAAATTTAAACATTAAAAATGGAACTGTGTTCTCTGTCTCTTTACTGAAGATAAAGGTGTAGTAAAAGCTGCCACACACCTTTAAAATAAATATATTTTATTCTTTGCCAGGAGACTCCATGGAAAAAGGTAAACAGTATATGAACATAGAAAGCATTGTTAAACAAACAATCTCAATGTACAAACAGAGCCAGTGAAAGTACATCACAGACTTGCTAATATATATATATAAAAAAAATTCCACTAGTGCTTAAATGAGAACTAAGAAACTGACACTTGTATCTGTTAACCACTCTACCACAGCTTTCACTCTGCTTCATAGTGATTGATTGAACAAGGTCAAAGGAGGCAGATTCTATGCCTGTGTCTGTCTTTGGGAGTTAGTTAGTTAATATTAATTAGCCCCTTGGCATCAAGAAGGCTGGAAAAAAAAAAAATCCCAATATCAGGCATGAATCAGGAAGGACACGAGTTACATGGTCCAGCTGGTAGACCAGCCTGCTAATTATCCCATGAAATTTCCCTAATGGCTTGTGAACAGGTAAACAAAAACTTACTTAACACTGAAAAGTGTTTCTGCCTTGGAGGCTATCATTACTTACTTACTGTAAAAAAAAATTTTTTTTTTTTTTAACTGTGTAGTTATGTCATTAAATGTCATTAAACAAGTAAACCACTTTTAGTATAAAGTGACATTAACAGTTGAACAAATGACATTTGATGAACTGAACTGGCAGTTACACTGATACAGAATTCTCTTCTGCTAGTGCAGGGAATTGGTGTACTTTTACTGGGCAACATGAAATAAAAGATGATGCAGTTTGAGAGCATCAGAAAGAGCAAAGACAAGCTTCCATACTAACTAAAGTAGAATATCTTCAGCCTTATCTTGTCGTACTGTACAATAGTCCTGTTTCCTTACCTTGATGTCTTGACTATTCCATGAAAGCAAGACAAAGTTATCTTTTTGACCCTAGGTAGACATGTACAGTAGTCTATTTCATAACCTTGGTGTCATGGTTATTTTGAGTATGCAAGACAAAAGGAAAGCACCAAACATACAGTATAGAAAGAACAGAGCCATACTTCTGTATGTACAAAGTCTTCAGAAACTTAACCAGGGCTAAATCATTTTGACTGGGTCTTTGCCATGCAATCTTGAGTGTTCAAAGAGGAAAATAGAAGCTTTTAACTAGTTTCTGCTTGCATGAAATGGCTGATTTTTTAGAATTTGAAAAGTTTGTATTTCTAGGTAAGTTACACAGTGAGGAGTATATATATTGATACATATGAAAACTTCTTGGTCCTTCTTGAGTTTTAATATATTTTCAGTCCAAAAACTAAGCAGCAGTAAAAATGTTTTTTTCTTGCATTTTAAATCCTGGAACTGAAGGGACTGGGGAATGTTTGAAGTAGCTAGAAAGTGTCTTATTGCACGAGTGGTGACTGACTGACCCCACTGTTTTCCACGGAGCTGGGTGAGATGCTAGGACTGTGCTCTGCTGTGTTCCCACTTGAACTTGGGGTCAAGGGTTCATGTCCTTCAGAATTCTCCAGCATTTCTTGAATGAGAGGTGGCATTGATCCAGGAATTTCCATTTTCAAGGTAATTACACGCTCTGCACCTTTTCAAAAGAAATAATGGAAATCTGGTTAAGATAAGGAGTTAAGCTATGACAGATAACCA
Source organism: Hylobates moloch (assembly GCF_009828535.3). Taxonomy (NCBI): domain Eukaryota; kingdom Metazoa; phylum Chordata; class Mammalia; order Primates; family Hylobatidae; genus Hylobates; species Hylobates moloch. The sequence continues at coordinate 103,750,587 of NW_026652283.1, forward strand.
GGGACCAATTTTCATATATTTTAACAGAGGTGTTTCCTAAGATTCTTGCTTATGAATTATGAAATGTAGATACCAGGTGGCTTTTTGTTGAAAAGGATCCATCGATTACTATCACACTCATAAATACAAAGATAAATGTATTTGGAATGGGAATTGCATCCACCAAAAATCATGTTAGTAACCAGCTCAGACTCACGGTATGTTGATGGAGAGGGTCTTTTTATGATCTGCTAGAACTTCATTCGTCTTCTATGCAAGCAATAACTGATACGATTGCTCCTTTTGATAACAGAAAATTATGCAAACAATGCCTCCCAGAGGCTATCCTTATTTTACATCATTAAAACATTTTTACTGTATGGAAAAGTAGCAGAGATATGGTGACGTTTAAATATGATGTCTTAGTCAGTTTCAGGAAATAACAATTTACAAAGAGAAGTTCCTGATGAAAGAAGTGTATCTTGAAAAAGGTTGATGCCAGTTACCCACAGAGGAATTCACAATGTGCAGTGATTATTAACAACTTGATTTAGCAGCACTCTGTCCAGTACAATACCCACTAGGTAGCTAAATTTAAATTTGTTAAATAAAATGAGAAAAACAGTGCCTCAGTTGCATAAGCCACACCTCAAGTACTCGAGAACCTCTTGTGTCTAGTGCTACTGAACTGGACAGTACGGATTATTTCTGTAATTGCAGTAAATTCTATTAGATATCACTAGTCTAGTCATCTATACAGAATAAGTTAAACAGCCTCATTTTTAAAAATCAAAGATACTGTATTCACAACCACACTGGTATCTGCTGTTTACTTCTACTCTTAATTCCATGCAAGGATGAATTCAGAATGCTCATCGAGGAGACCTCTTAGAAGGAGCACAAGAGTTAAGACTGCTTGTCAAACAAGTTCCCTGTGCTTTTAAGCACTTTCTGAAATACAGAGTTTATTCTTTGGCTAGCAAACATTTTCAGAGACGGAGTAAGAATGACAACAGCCCATTTGGTACCAGGGATAGCTGCTGAGTTGTCTCTCTACATAGAAAAACCTTACTGTTAAACACTCAACTGTGATACGGATCTAGGCACCTCTATTAATTGTTTGAGTTGCTACATAAACAGAAAATCACTAGGCAAAGAATATTTATACCTCTTAGGAAGGCAAGAATTCCTTTGCTTAGAAGTGTGCAGAAAAAAATCTGCCTATATACAAAAGAGCAATGGCTAAAGTGATTGAGAGAAACTTAACAAAGGATTGGATATTCAAGAAAAACTGGAGTCAAGGTTACATAAACCAGAGATGTGTAGAAAGCTGGAATTAAATGTATGAACCTAGAAAATTAGCCTGTTATAGTACATTCTCTTGAAAACAATGTTTTTCTAATCAGTCATGAATTTTAAAGCTCTCGATCATTAAGATAATTGAATAGGGTAAGATTTGAGGTTTTTTTTTTTTTTTTTTTTTTTTTTTTGAGAGGGGAGGGATACTATTTCCTTTTGATTTCAATGTGAAATGAGTTCCAAGACTTTAAAAGCAGCCATTGAACATGCTGAATTGAATAAAGCGACACAACCTGGTAAGGCCCTCAAGTCCACTGTGTGACTACAGTACTGAGAGCACAAAGACATACCTTTAGCACTGATGCTACGGAGATCTGTGATTTTCATTAAGATCTTTGGAAACATGTGAGGCTTGCTGGGTCGTCTTTTTCTGATATAAATTTTTAGTGCTTCCAGCAATGGTTCTTGTAGCTTATCTACTTTTGTCGGTTCCTCAAGGTCCTGGCGGTCTAGATACCAGGAATAAAGTATTAAACAAAATCAGAATTTATGCCTTTTTCCCCTCTTCCTTGTTTCCTTATTTCTACTGTTATGAGTTCATTAATTTGGTAACTCAATTACATACACAAATTTGCAGACTTATGCAGTTGCTTTAAGCAGTGATACTTGAAAAAAAAAAAAAATCGCCCCCCCCCTTGGTAATATAAACATTTTGATTGCTGGTTGCTTTTGTCCCAGGGAAAGAATTACCTCCTGTGACCAGAAGGTGTCACTACTGAACTGAATTAAAACAAATCTTGAGAAGGATGGTTATTTTAGCACAAAGTTAATCTGCTCCTTAATTAAAACCATTACTTTTTAACCACTTACGATTCAGCCTCCTGTAGGCCAGTAGGGGTCACTACAAAGAAGAAAGCTAAATTTTAACCCAGTCCTGCAAGGGTTGGTGGGAGGGCCCAGCCAAATACTTGTATGCCTACCCACTAGATAACAAACAGCACATGCAAGTCCCTTGTCATCATTCAAATGTCCCCAGACAATTCATTTTACAATAGTGTGATCCTGCCTTTAAGAGAAAAACAAAACCTGTGGCAATTGGAGTAATAGCTTTTTGGGGTTTCTTTCTGAGCAGAAGGATCCCAAATACCATTAGTTAACTTGTAACAATATGGAAAAACACAATGAAACCAGGCATGTATGCCTGGCTTTATTCACATCTTTTCCCATGTAAAACAACTCTAAAAGGGAAGTGAGGAATTTTTCACAAATTACAAGTATAAACTGTTCTTCATGGACTTTCTTGAGGCTTTTCTACATAGTTGGTACCTCCACAGATTAAGCAGATGGCACTGAGAAGGCCTGTTTCTGTGTCATCCATTTCCAAGGGCAGGAGCTGATTGGCAAAGGTGAACACAAGGTCAGTCAGAGGACCAAATCCAGCATTGTGCATCTGAGTTCGATTTAGGGTAAGGCCGTCTGAGAAAGTCATGGTGTCTTGTTCTGGGGTATACCTGGTGCAAATTCTAAGAATCTGGAAGGAAAAAAAAAATTATGGATGTTCTAAGCCATCCTGTCCTGAAATCATCAATCAGATGTAAGCAGGAAATAACATGAAGATTTCCAAGGAGCTCTTACATCACATGGGGCAGTCTGTCCCCCTTTCACATGTTGAATGTCTTCTTTAGCTCTTTCATTAAGAGACTACAGAAGTCAAAACTCAGGCGCTAAAGTTTTTTAGGAAACACTAAACAGGACACAAAAAATTTTGAGAAATATCTTCTTAAAAGTAATTCATTATTTGACTCAAATAAACATTTACTGAGTACCTAATTATGTCCCAGGCACTGTGCCAGGTGCTGGAGATTAAAAAAAAAAAGATGAATAAGATTCTATGTTTTAAGAGCTTACAGTCTACAATAAATGACAATTTATTAAATGCATAGTATATATCAAGTTTTGTACATACCCTACATTCAGTCTTTCAAACAGCTTGGTAAAGTGAATATTATTTTATAAATGAAGGACTTAAGGCTCAGAAACGTTAGGTGATGTGCCCAGTGTCACATAGTTAACATGTAACTGAATCTGACTCAAACCCAAGTTAGGCTCTCTCTCCCATGATGCCTCTGATCACACGGTTACACAGACAGCTGTAATACAGGGGACATGAGTGAAACCAGCAAGGTACTAGGGAGTTCAGAAAAAGGGAAGCTCAGAAATAGCCAAGAGGAAATCAAGGGCAGATCCATAAAGAGGTGGCATTTCAACCGAACCCTAAAGTGTAGGCAGGATTTCTACAGGCAAAAAGCCTGAGTCACTCTGCCAGAGTCTCCCAGTCCCACCCAGTGTATGCTTGACACGTAACCCTGTTGGCCCCCTGGGGCGCCAGCTACTAAGGAGACTCCTGCTCACTGCCCTGTGCCTCTAGGCCTCACTCAGAGCAAAACAAACTAAAAACGCCTTGCTTCTGTAGATACTCAATCCTGGTTCATGTTTCCACTGCCCTATTAAGCCTAAATGCTGGTAAGGAGCTCTGTGTATTCCAGAGCACTTCCCACCCAGAACCACATTTCTGCACCAACAATAAAGGGTCTCTGCTGACCAGGTTTCCATACTTTACTTTTCCCTCTGAAAAAGTTTCAGAGCTGCTTGAAGCACAGAGAGAAATGAATCCCAACTAGACAAAAGTGAATAACTCAGTAGGTTGAAGAAGTTGAGAGTTTTTCCCAGATAATGGCACTTAATTTGACTGGGTATAGTCCTGTGAATGTCCACCTCAGTGTCAACCTACAGGAGGACAGATGTGATCAGAAAGGCCTGCATTATTCCTGTTACATGGCCATGTGCAGAGAGGAGTGGCCTCTGAGGAAGACACAGGACCTCTACCTAGGAGGGGTAGTAAAACCCTCTCCATCCTGCCCATATTCCCATCAGGTCTCCTAAAACAAAAACTTCTGTCAAATCTCTCATCTTATCAGGGAAACACTGGCGGTTTGGGACCAGGACACTTCCCATGGGGAAGACAGCCCTATCTGATTGGTGGTGGATCCACAAGAGCCTCAAACCCACTGGACCACATGAACCATGATGGGACAGTTGCACTGCAATGGTCACATGCTTTTGGGTTCTCTAAATCTCCAAGAAGGCAGTGACCTAGGAGCCAGCCTTCTCCCAACACAAAGGACTCCAGCGTGGATATGGAGGAAGGCACCAGGACATCCTATAGAGTGAGGGTGCAGCGCCTCTGTTGGTATATATTTTTAAAAGTCTGACTTCAGTCTTATTGGTTAAAACTCCAAGAGGAAAACTGTGAATGAGTAAGACTCTTCATCCCTAACATACAGTAATAGCTAATGTTTTATTGATCACCTACCAGGTACCATACTAAACACTAGTATATTATTTCTCCTATCAACCCATGAGTTGTTACTATTAGCTGGGGAAACAAATCTGAATAGCTTATGCTAGGTCACATAAGCTAGTAGAATGATTTGATTTAGGCTTTTTCTAGAACCTGTGCTTTTAACCATTGCTCCATAGCTGCCTCATTTTCTCTCCATGCCAGTACTCAAACCTAGACACCTCTCTAAGGTTAGATAACCTTTAGCCCAGTACTGATTTCTATATCAGCCTTACTGGGCACTTTTGTGCAGCACATAACTGCATAACTATTCACGGTGGCCTACCTGGTGTAGAGGGGTGCAGAGCTTGTGGCCTGGAAACAGAAACTTCATTTTATATTGGGAGGGGTGGTAGAGATATCTAAATCAGGACACGTCCTCAAACTTCTTAATGTTCCTACTATATGATCAAGTGGCATAGTGAATTAGCAATTGATCGTTAATGTGAGTGGTTCTCAAAACACTACCATGATCGCTCTTCATTGGATGGGTGGTTATTTTCACCTCCCAGCTACTTGCCCAGGGGCCTTTCTGAGCTAGCCCAGCCATTTCCACTGGGTTCCCAACTAGTTGACCTGTTTCACTTCATCTTGGTAACTGATGGGGTATGAAGCCATTCCCAATGTCAGAGCAGTAAGAAAACCCAGAGGTCATTGGGCATAAAGCCTCACATTTCCCCTGAAAGCCCTGAGAAGTGTGGTGCCCAAGATCACACAAGCAATGGTGCTAGAGCCTAGAATACAGGTCTCCCAATCCCCAGCCTGATGTTCCTTCAACTACCTGGAGAAACATTAGGAAATACTGCCTATGCAGGGAGTTATCAAGTGACAGTCAAAGTTAGCACTTTGGGAAGCCAAGGCGGATGGATCATCTGCAGCCAGGAACTCGAGACCAGCCTGGCCCACATGGTGAAATCTGTCTCTACCAAAAAGTACAAAAATTAGCCAGGCCTGGTGAAGCGCACCTGTAGTCCCAGCTACTGGGGAGGCTGAGGTTGGAGAATCGCTTGAACTGGGAGGGGGAGGTTGCAGTGAGCTGGGATCACACCACTGCACTTCAGCCTGGGTGACAGAGTGAGACCCTGTCTCAACAACAACAACCACAACAACAAAGTATGCTCAATATTTATGGGCCCCAAATCCTGGGATACGTTTCTAGTCTGGAATCAAATGGGTACTAAATAAGTCTTTGCAGCTTTAACATGCCTCCAAGAAATGAATGCATGAGATCTGTCCCCTGCAAAAATGAAAGAATCCAGAGATTTGTCGGAAAGGAACAGAAGAAACAGAAGACCAGGATTTAGGACTTTGCAAATTACCAATAACTCACTTAGAAATCCATATCCGAACTGCAGCCCTCAAATATTTCTAACTACTCTATTCGAAAAGGCTTTCCTCCTCAAAAGTTAGAATATATTTGGATTCTGATGAGGCATTTAAACTATGTTCTGTTGCCTCTCTTCCTAGAAAGTTCAAAGCCGAAACCAAGTACAACTGGTACATCGAGGGGAATGCACATGGCCTGAGAAGGAAGACTGCTCAATGTCTTCTTTTATCTGAGGAGCCTCCATTCCCTGCCCCGGCCCCAGCCTGAAACAGGACGGCCCCCATGTGAAAAAGGCATCCTCCTCACTGCTTCCGGCTGGTTCTGTCTCTGCAGAGAACCCAAGTCGCTTCACTTTGTCACACTAAAATCAAATGCCAGTGGCAACCACCAAGTACTTCTCCAGGATTAAAACACTCTTTGTCTGAAAGGAAGGCATCTTATCTGGAAAGACCAGCATGCAGGCCCCACAAGATGGGTAAAAATAGCCTAGGCCAGGCTGTCTCACCAAAGCAAGGCCCTGCTGGACAACACAAAGCTCCAGTTGATGGTCAAAGTTGATCCTCCTCAGGGCAAAAAGAGCCTTCTCTTCTTGCCATCAGCAAAGACAACTGTGCATCTCTCTACTGCTTTTGATGGGAGTGTGTGTTCGGTGTGTGTCCTGGGGGAGGCCTGCTTGATAACGGAACCCTGGAAGAATCTGATGATGTGGGACCCCAGAGGCAGAGCCAGGGACTTGTCCACCAAGCTTCCATCACCTCTCTTATGGTGAGGGCCTCTGAAGTGATCCCTTATTTCTATTCCTGCTCGAGTACTACGCGGTCAATCCACCACAGCAGCCAGAGCATGTTGTCCAAAATGTTCATCAGAGGAGAAAACTCCTCAAATGGCTTCTATAGTCACCTTCAGAATAAAATCCAAACTTCTTTCTGTGGCCTCAGTGGCTTCTCCCTACCTTGCCAACTTCAACTACCCCTCCTTTCCTTTGCTCATGAACTTCTGGCCATCTTGGTCTTCTTTGTGAAGCTTCAATGACTCACTGCTGAGGCAAAGTGTTTGCACTTGCTTTTCCCTCTGGCTTCAATGCTTTTCCCTGATCTTCACATGGCTCTTTTCTCAGAGTTCAACTTAAACGTCACCTCCTCTAAAGCCTCAGTGAAAATGCTTTCTAAAACCCGTTATTTTCTATCCCACCACCCTTTTGGTTTTTGGAATAGGAAATAGCATTGTTTTAAAACTGAGGTATAACGTGTGGTGGTTTAAAAATATGTGTGCAAATTCTTCGATCCTACTCCCTTTAAGGGGTGGAGCTTAATTCCCCTCCCCTTGAGTGTGGCCTGGACTTAGTGATTTGCTTTCAACAAATAGAATATGGTGAAAGTGATGGTGTGTGACTTCTGAAACTAGGTCACAAAAAGCATTGTCACTTCCTTCTGGCTTGCTCTCTCTTGAATCTCTTGCTCTGGGGACGCTAGCTGACATTTCAAGAGGACAGTTAACCAGCCCCAAGGACAGGTCCACAGAGGAAGAAACTGAGTCCTCCCATCAATAACCAGCACTACATTCCTAGACAAACGTGATAAGCGACTGTGGAGGCAGAGAGCTTCCAGCCTCTGGAATTCTTTAGATGACTGCAGCTCTGGCCAGGGTCTTGATTGTTATTTCATGACAGATACCGAGCCAGAACCACCCAATGAAGTCAGTACCAGATTCCTGACCCACTGTGACTATAGGAGATAATAATGCTTATGTTTTAAGCTGCTAAGTTTTGTGGTATTTTGTTGCACTGCAATAGATAATGAATACAGCACACATGCCTGGAGCTGTACACAAATCTCAAGAGTACAGCTTAAGGCATTTTCCCTAACCATATACCTGTGCAACTACTACCTAGATCAAGATATGAATATTTCCAGCACCTACCAGCTCCTTTGACTCTTCCTAATCAAACCTCTTCCTTAAAAGTAACCATTATTTTGACCTATATTCCTACAAGTTAGTTTTGCAAGTTCTTGAACTTCAGATCAATGGAATCATACAGAATATTCTCTTTTGTGTCTGCTTCTATTCACTCACTATTCTCTGTGCGATTCACCCATATGAGTGTACACAGCAATAGTTCATTCTTTTTCACTGCTGTGTAGTATTCCACAATGCAAACCACCACCCTATTTTCTTTTCTTCATAGCAGTTGTCACGATCTGAGTTTCCTGGCTTATCTCCCTTCTAGAATATGAGCTCTGAGAATGAGACTGCTCTTTACCTGTCTTGCTCTCTGCTGTGTCTTTAATATCTAGAACAGTGTCCTCCACACAGCAGGTGGTTAATGAATATTTATTGAATGAATAAACTGAATTCCTTCATCAGATTCTCTTCTATCTTGTAAACATCAGAGGGAGGCATCAAGGGATCGCCCAGTTTTCAGGCAAAGGAGAAAGCTCAGGTTGCTCACCCATCTTGGTAACTCTACACTGATTGTGTTTGGCAACATGTGGGCAGATCCTGATCTGATTTGACAATTTATCCCCATATGCCTGTGGGAATGTTTAAGTAGTGATACTAGTAACAATGTTTAAGTAGTGATACTAATAACAAAGACACATGCAGCGCATATAGTGTCTGTTGTGATGAGCTCATAGGAACAAAATGTTTTCCCCAATGGGACCTGTAGCCAGCCTGCCTTAACCGAGGAGAAAATACAGATGTTAGAAGCAGCAGGAGTCCCTTGTTACTGTTACTGTCTCTGTTTTGTAGACCGGCAGTCTAGCAGCCATTGTTTTGCAATGTTAAGAGAAATAGATGGAATTATTTTAATAATCTATTTTAACTTAAGATGTCCAAATTATTTTTGTTTCAACATGTAATCAATACAAAAAAAACCATTAAGGAATTATTATACATGCTTAAATACTAAGTCTTTAAAAGACAGTGTTTATTTTGCAATACACGCTTCACACCAGGCACATTTCAAGGTGCTCAGGAGCCACAGCTGCCTTGCAGCTGCTGAACTAGACAGCACAGACCCAGGTGCTATTGCCTAGCAGCTCAGACACAACACTTCACACAAAGGCAGCCTAGGCTTACTCCAGACTGATGATTACAGCTTATTTAAAGTTCCTGGCACACTTACTATGTGCCAGGAACTAATTAACTCAATTCTTTATTCCAGCAACCGAAATGGGGAGGAGCTACTATTCTACTTATTCAATTGGTGAGGAAACTGAGGCTTAGAGAGGTCAGTTAGCTTCCCTAAGTTCACTCAGCTCCTCAATGGCAGAGCTGGGATTTGAACCCAGGGAGTTGGACTGCAAAGCCCACCCTCTTAACCGCTACACTGGCTACCCCATAGCAATTCCTGGTGCCTCATGGGGTAATCGTGCCACATCTACAGGTGGGTAAGCTGAGGCTAGGAGAGACCCAGGGCCTCCTCATGATGGCACAGATGCCCAGGCACAATGCTGAAGCCTGAGCTCAGGCTCTGGGGCTCCAAGCCCAGAGCTCGCTCCCCACCAGCCTGGGCTCTTGTCTCTACTGAGTCCCCAGGAAGGGGAGAGGGAGGGACAGGTTCACATGGGAACGGCCCTCCATGGCTATACAGCTGTACGGTCTCCAGGGTCTCAAGGAGCCACAAATCACATTTTGAAGTCACACAGGCCGTCACTTTTGCGTCACCAGAAGGAAGGTGCTGCCGTGACTGGCATGGGAATATTTTCCTTGGGGGCAGTAAGGGCAGTGGGTGGCAGGACTCAGGAAGCCGTGTGTCTTGTAGGGAAAGACTTTAAATCTTGCAGCCTTAACAGGCGTGATATTCCAAAAGCAGCGTATATGCTGGAATTTGAATTTTGACTTTTAATTCATTTGCTCATTCATTCATTCACAAATATTCACTAAATCCCCCTTTTGAGCCTGCAACCCTGCCACCGCGATCAACCCTAAGATGGTTCCTGCTCTCACTGAGACAACAGACTGGAGGAGAAGCTGCTGGGAAATGCACCTGCAATTACGCTACGCCTTAAGAGCTCGGGACAGACCTGCAGTGAGGGAGGAATCGGGTGGCTGGTCGAGGAAGGCTTTTCTGAAGAGATGGCATTTCAGCTGAGATGAGGAATAGGCCAGGAAGAACATGAGGAGAAGAGGGTGGGTAACCTAGACAGAGGGAACGGGATGTAAAAAGGCTCTGGGTCAGGAAAGAGCTTGACTGAGGCTGGAGGCTCGAGGCAGTGCCAGGAGGTGATAGAGCAGAGAGAGGCACCCTTGTGAGTTGGGGCAGATGGGCAGCTAGATTTTCCAGTCAAGCTCTTTCACCCCGCCTGGCCTGCCCCCAGTTTTACAGCAGTATTTACCTCCTTCACCCATCCCACCCACCCAGTCCTGGCTCCACACTGAGCCTGCTCCCCTTCAGCTTGCCCAACCTGTTGAATGTGGGCTCTGAAGGCAGCTTGCCTGGGTTCAACATCTGGCTCCACTGTTCACTAGCTGTGCAACCTGGGGAAAGTCATTTCCCCTCTCTGAGCTTTCTCCCGTGTTGACAAATACAGTCAGTCCCGGTTCCAGCTTTGAGAAACCTAGGCAATGGCTCTTTTACAGGGGCAACCCCGGCAGAGGCAAGATGGCATGAGCCCCGGTCCAGGAAGGAAGGACCCTCTCGCTGCTTCTGCTGAGTGGCCTGGTTGCACCACCCATGCATCACTGTGACATACCAGCTTTCCCCATCATTTGCCCACGGGGCTGATATGAAAACCCTGTCTTCAGAATCACAAGTGAATCATTATCCCTTGCTGTGTTCCCACACGGTTTAATTTCATTGTAAAAAACACAGCTACTTAATGAATTCACCACAGTCTTTAAACAAACCCTGGCAAAGCAAGTCATTTTCTCATCCGAAAATTGTTCAAGGTTTTCTACTTTGCAAAAGCAATTTTGCCCTCCTTTATCCAGAGGCTGGAAACTCTCCCGGGGGAGCTCTACGGGTCTTTGGCTTCCCCTTGGGCCTCAGCTGCCTCACCTGCAAAATGTGGACAATAACAGGACCCCTGAGGGCACAGTGCAACTTAACAATAATACTCAGCAAAACTGAGGCCTGTAGGGTGCCACACACTGTTCCAAGCTCTACGTGCCACCTCATTTCACGCTTTCTAGAGCCTGAAAGGAAGCTTCTATTGCCATCTTCATTGTAAATACGAGGAAACTGAGGCTCAGAGAGGGAAGTAACTTTCCCAAGGTCACACAGCTAGTAAGCTTTTGAACCCAGGCAAGCTAGTTTCAGAGCTCACATTCAACAGCTGGGGCAAGCTGAAGGAAAGCAGGATCAATGTGGAGCCAGGATTGGGTGCAGTGGGCTGGGGGGGTGGTGAGTGGAGGAGATAAATACTGTGGCAAAAGTAGGGGCAGGCCAGGCGGGGTTGGAGAGCTTGAATGTAGAGTCCAACAGGGCAGGGACTCTCCACTCTGCCATCACACATCCACAAAGTAAGTGCTCAGTAAATACGTGTGAGAATCATGACTTCAACCAACATTAACGCAGTGCTACATGACAAGACAGAGCAAACGTTTAAACCAAAAGTCAGACTGCGGTACACCTCTGCTCAAAACCCAGTGACTCTATAGGATATCAAGAAGGAGAATCTGTGCACGATCACAGGCCCCACTCCGGGATCTAAGTTCTCGCCGCCCACCACCCCGCCCCCGCTCACTCCCTTCCAGGCACACTCACTTCCTCCAACCTGCCAGGGCTTCCTATGCCCCAGGGCCTTTGAACTCCACTCTGTCTAGGCTCCCCACGACTCACACACCCCTCCCATCAGGGTCGTTTCTTGGGCCTGGCTCTTTCTGGGAAACACTGGGAAATTGTTTCTTCATTCAGGTTTCTTCAAATGCCACCGGTGTCTGAGCTACAGAAACAAGCCCCAGCCCTCCTTTGTTGTGCTCCATCCCTGATTCTGCTTCTGTTCTCCTTTGTTGCATGTAAGATGCTGTCTAATCTGTGTATCTGCTTGCTTACTGTCTGTGTCCCCCCAGGAGAAGGTCGGCTCCATGAGGGTTGGGGTTTTAGCTTGGTTCCCCCTGCTGCCTCCTCAGAGCCTAGAATAGTGCCCAGCACACAGTAGGTCATCAACAGATATTCGCAGAAGGAAGAAGAGAAGGAAGGGAGGGAGGGAAGGGGGGTGGAGGGAGAGAAGAGGCAGAGAAACCAAAGTCTGACCACCTCAAGGTTTGTTTTTATGATTTTTGTTTTAAGTTGAGAGAGACTTGATCCTAATTACGTGCAGAGGAGAAGAGGCAGGTGAGAGGGAGTGGAAGAAAAGGCGTAAAGGAGACAAAGGAGATTGAACGAGAAGGAAACATGAGGGCAGAGCCAAGTGAAGGGGTCACTCCTGCTCCCGGGCTCCCTCGCTTGCCTGAACACAGCCCTAGGATGCTACCAACTCTTGAGTGAAGAAAGAAACATAAAAAACCCATCTGCAGTGGTTATGAAGAGGCTGCCTATCTTAATAGAGACATTTTTGGCTACTGGCTCCTGTGGGAAAACATGAAACTCAAAGTGTGGCCTCGGAATCTTCTGGCCCCAACCTTGTGAAGGAAGCCCGGCTGTGGGCTGCCCACCAAATGGTCCCCACCGGGCAGAGGCTAGGATGGGAAATTCCCCTGGAAGGGGAGCAAGGGCAGGACAGGTGAGGCCTTCCATCCCTGTCTGCCTGTATTATGAGGCCTCTCACCTCATGATTCTGAATCAACCCTTCCTGGAGAGCCTTGGCTGCATGTCCCGCAGCTGACCGCATCTTCCTGTGAAAGTGCCAGCCCTGGCAGGCATGCAGTCAGAAATATTACCTTGTCTTGTTGAGAGACCACACACAACACAACAAGACACGTGGCTCTGAACAGGTGGTACTCAATCAGGGCTGGTGACCCTTGAGACAGCTTGGATTTCCTTTCTAGGGTCTGAGAATAACCTCAGCCTGGGTCTGTCTGTCTGTCCATCTGCCTGGTTACTCTGTCCCACTCTGTCCATATATCAATGACTTAGATAAGAAGATTCTTCTAAACAGCTCTGCCAGTTAATATTCTCATTCAAAATATGCTCTTTGAACTTGTGTACTTTCAGGATCTTGTGATTAATTGCCTTTGCTACAAATTCTTGGAAACAAGCTCTTGCCTAGGGCCAAATGGGTATTCCTTCAAGCTTTGTCTGGTATGACTGGAGGTCTTTGCCCTTTAACTATCAGGACATTTTCCTCCCCAGCCTATTGCACCCCAACCCAGACTCCTCACCCCCATGGCCCACGAAGGAGTGGTTGAAGGTTTCCTGATTCCCACCACAGGGCTGAAATTGCCCACGTTAACCCAACTTTGGCCTTGTTGTCAACATCATTGGCTAAGTACCTACTACATGCTAGGTATTACAGCTGTTAATATATTTAATCCCATTTAAGTAATTACCTTATTTAATGCCTTGTTGATTTGCATTTCTATTTTATACATAGGTAAACAGAGGCTTAGAGAAGTTAAATAACTTCACCAAGGTCACAAAAATTGGTTTCTGTTCTACCTGACTCTACCAAGGGGCTAATGGCTAATTCTTGCATCCATGGGGCTGGAAGAGTGCTGCAGGATTCAGTGTAAGCTGAGATGTGGGAAGAGAGCTGCTGGAGGCAGGAAGGGGATTTCTAAATTGAGGAAGGGGACTTAAATCTTGTGGAGACTGCACCCTGATCACTAAGTGTGTGGCCGTGCAGAAATAAGACACTTTCCCGGAGGATCTCAAAGCCTACCTCTCACTCCATATGTTGTGGCTGAGTATCACAAACTGTCATCATCTGGCAACTAGACAAAAGAAGGATTAAGAAACAAGCAGAAGGTCAAGGTCAGAGTCTGAGGCCTGGGAAGGCTCCAGGCCCTGCTGGGTGGCTGCGTGATGCAGGGCTGTCAGAATGACACAGCATTGCTTGCTGTGGACTTGATTTGCTGTGAGTCACCTCACAGATCACTCAGACACTGTGGTGGTAACTCCAGTCTCTGCTAATATCTTGGAAGTGTTATGAGGTTTAGGGGAAATTCTACTGAGTGTTAAATTTTAAGTTCTTGTCAGGAAAGCATTAAAAGGCCCAGTAATTTACATTCATTATTCTAATAGCTCATTGTTGACATCATTATTGATTTGCCCAAATTGTCTCTGTTACTCTCTGGTGGTCTAGCTTGTTCTCTCACTGTGGCCCACAACTCTCTCATCTCTGCTATCCCTAAGGGCTCCTGTTTATGCTTCTTATCCTCTTTTACATCCTCTTAGGCCTGGAGGTAGCCCAGTACCACTCTGGCTCTATACCCACTCCACCCCCGATCTTGCACCAACCCCATCTGTGACCTTGGGAAGATCCCTGCCCTCCTGTCTTAGTCAGTTCAGGCTACTATAACAGAGACCTGGCCCCTTAAACAACAACATTTGCTTCTCCTAGGTCTAGAGGCTGGAAGTCTGAGGTCAGGGAGCCGGCATGGCTGGGTTCTTGGTGAGGGCTCTCCTCTTAGGTCGCAGCTGCCCTCCTGCTATATCCTCACAAGGCAGAGAAAGGGAGCTCTGGTGGCTTCATCTCCTTATAAGGGCACTAATTCCATCTTGGGGCTCCACCCTGTAACCTCACCTAAACCTAATCGCCCCCGCCAAAAGGCCCCACCTCCTAATACCATCACATTGGGAATTAAGGCTTCAACATATACATTTTGGGAGGATGCAAATATTCAGTCATAGCACGTCTGTGGGCCTCAGTTTCCTCACCTGTATAAAGGGGATCCCTGATGCCCCTTGGCTCCCTGCCCTGCTCACACTACTGCTTCTAGAGCCTTAAAGAGGGTAAGGGGGTCAGCACACTTTGTCTTCCACAGGCTGGATGTCCACCCTCTCTTTCCCTGGTGGGGGCTTCAGGCTGGGACTGTTTCCTTGGCTGGGAGCAGCTCCCATTAGACGTATGTATGCAGAGAGGCCCATGGAGACAGTGGAATGGGGGACTGGCCTCCAGGGATGCATCAGAACATAGGGAAAGTAAAATCAGCTTTTGAAGTGCTGTAAAAACATTGCTTTTTTATTAGGTCTTTCATAACTTTGGGTATAAACCATTCTGCAAAGCAAATACAGTTACTATAATTAAGCACACGAATGCACTCCCACTTAGGAGGAGAGAGGTCCCCGTGTGCGGTGGTCGTACAGGAAGCTTGAATGTTTATTTGTTCTGTTTGCTAAACAGACCTGAGGAAGAGTGGCAATGATTACTCACAGGTGCCAGGGGTCCTGGGAGCATATGTGATGATTTTATTTCTTGTAAAATCAGGGTGTCTGGGGTAAACTTATAAACATTCAGGAAGACTGAAACAACAGATCAGCATTCACCTGTAGAGTTTGCCAACCTAAGCCCATTTGAGCCTCGCAGACGTCAGTGAGCCTGAGGGATGGGAATTCAGCCCACTTCACAGATAAGGAGCCAGAGGCTAGGTGAGTCCACGTACTAAGTCAGGTGAGTGCTAGAGTCGAAACTCAAAATCTCCTCTGGAGATCTTCAATGCCTCTTGGTCCCCCCACTCCCCTCCACGGTGCCCTCCCTCCCTCCCCAGACCCATCGAGAGCTCAAAAAGGCACATACCAGGATGTCCAGGCAGGCGGCCTTCAGCAGGGTAATTTGGTCTGCGATGGTCAAGCCAGTGAAACCAGGCAGACGTTTAGCAAACTCCACGATCTTAATAATGCACTTGGTGGCCAGTTCACTGAATTTGTCCCAGAGGCCCAGGTCCAGTCGGACTCGATGGTCAGCACTGGAATTCTAGGAGAGAGAGAAAATGTCATCAGATACAGTTTCCGGGAAGCTCTATAGGAGGGGAGAAATTCAGTGTGTTTCCAATTAAAGGGGGTGACATGTCAGCCTTGAGCAGGCAGGTTGTTGGTGGGACAGCTACATTTTTTTTTTAGCCTGGATTCATCCTTTTTTGTGTGTGAGACGGAGTCTCACTCTGTCACCCAGGCTGGAGTGCAGTAGCACGATCTCAGCTCACTGCAACCTCCACCTCCCGGGTTCAACGATTCTCCTGCCTCAGCCTCCCAAGTAGCTGGGATTACAGGCATGTGCCACCATGCCCAGCTAACTTTTTGCATTTTTAGTAGAGACAGGGTTTCACCGTGTTAGCCAGGATGGTCTCGATCTCCTGACCTCATGATTCACCCGCCTCGGCCTCCCACAGTGCTGGGATTACAGGCGTGAGCCACTGTGTCCGGCTGGATTCATCCTTTTAAAATGCCTAAAATCTTATGCCTGTACCACTGGATAATCAAGTAACAGAGGAGAGGGAGTTTCTCTGTATGCAGTTATCCAGCTAACAAACAAGAAAGGAATGAGGAGTCACCATTTTCTAACTCTGATGAATGAATGGCTCTAAGCATTGACCATCAGTACTTGTTAATCTCTCAAAAACAGGCCACCTGTCATGCTGATGTCCTGATGGAAAAACACACCACCACCTATGAAATAGTCTGGCCAGAAATCAAACTTGAATCAGACTGAGACTCTAGATAACGTCAGGAAATCCAGGGACATGGTAAACTACACAAAGGGGGTACAGCTATCAACATCCAGAATGCCAGAAAATCCACAAAACCAATGAACTGGTTTCTTCAATAAGAACACTGCAAGAGAGAAAAACAAGTGGAGAGAGAAATCTATAGATTGAAAGCAACTCAAACCAAATGCTCATTAACTGTTGGGTGGATAAATAAATTGTGATTACAACTTTGCATTAAAAATTTTAGGTAGCGTTAATAAGGAAGGAAACTGTAATACATGCTATGACATGGATAAAGCTTGGAAGCATGCTAAACCAAAGAAGGCAGACATAAAACACCCATACACAAAATGATTCCATTTATATGAGGTTCTGGAAAAGGCAAAACTATAGTGATTGAGAACAGCTCAGTGGTTTTCCAGGAGCGGGAATGCAGGTGGGGACTGACCACAGGTGCACAAGGACACTCTCTGGAGCAACGGAAATGTTCCACATCTTGACTGGACTCAGGTTATGTGACTGTATACTTTTGTCACACTCATCAAACTACACCTTTAAAAAAGATAAAAATTTCATTATGTAAATTATACTGCAATAAAACTGACTCAAGATACCGCGAAAACTGACAACCAATTGCATGGTGTAAACTTTATCTAAATTTTAATTCAAAAAATAAACTGTAAAGAGATGGTGATATAGATGAGAAAACCAGAAATATGAGCTATTAGGTGTTAGAGATAATTTTATTTTAGGATGGTAATAACGGCACTGATGCTTTACTTTGGTTTGCAGAAGCTTCTTTCATTTGGAATACATATTAAGATATTCACAGATAAAATGGTGAGATATTTGTAATTGACTATCCAACAAAAGGCTGACGTTTGGTTCTCTGACAAATGTAAACAGCTCAGGAGAGGTACTGTGTTTCTCAAACTGATATCTTTAGTTCCCCACCTCAGTTAAAATCAGTCTACAGGAAGTCAATAAAACTAGCTTTTGCTTTGAACGTCTGCATGGAAAGCCAGAAAGAAGAGTTTGCACGAGGTGCCACAGACACTGTAAAAACGATGGTGGCCAACTTTGCCTTCCACGACATTCCTTGTGGAGAGTAGACATGCATCCTCCAGATTTATTTTATTGCTTCCTCAAGGACCTTGGTGGAATACAGTACACTTGGGGGAACATGAGATCAAGATGTGTGGCCATTCGGGCCGTAATTAAATTTAATAGGCAGTTTATCCGGTTCGTAGGAAGACGACACGGAAGAGAGGGACGGAGAGTCAAGCTTATGGAGGGAAATCATTTTACAATAGAGTATCCATCTGGAAAAAAAGACATTGCCCTGACCCAGCAAGTGTGAACGAAATCTTCATCAACATTGGATGAGGTTACTTTATCACACGCCAGGGCTGAGAGAGAGGAGCCTGTCGCACCTTCTATTAAAAATAATGCACAGCCGTCTTAACGGCATGTAAATCTAACTCACTATTATGCAAACTGAAGGGAAGAGGCAGTTAATAAAACACAAAATAACCTGGTGTTTTATTATACTGGCTGCTGGATTCATAGGCATGAGGCTTCAAATGGCTTATATATTATCTTCCAGCTGCGGCAAATGGAGAGCCCTGGCCTGCTTGGGTTGGTAATGAAGGCGGCTGTGGGGAGCACCAGAGAAGCGTGGATTTTCAGCAGCATTTCTGAGTGTGCAGGGAGGAAAACCAATGGAGAAGGAGAGGCAGAAAGTGGGGTGGTGAAGAGTGACCCTTGCTGTATGAGGCAGGCTGATGAGGGAAACAGCCAAGCCAGAAGGGCAAGGGGCTCTTCTCCATCTGCTGCCAACTGAGAGTCTGGCCAGGGCTTCCAGGGGAAGCCCCCTCTTCGGCAGGGGCTACAGGAGCTGCGGCGCCTCCCCAGGATGCCGCACGGTGGCCCCTATGGAGGGTCTCACCCATGGCCCCCCAGGGCCATCTTAAGCAGCAGAAAAGCCCAACCCTACTATGAAATCCAATTAAATGGCAAGTTTTGCCACGCAAATGGATCCCTTTCTTCTGCTGGTTTGGTTCTCTGCTGCAACGGGCTGCCTTCCTGGACTGGCAGGACTTTCAGAACAAGACCCATAAAGGAAAGCAGAGTCACCAGCATCTTTAAATCCCACTCGAGGCAGCTCCTGGGTATTACAGTGGTTTATTCAAGGGTTCTGGCTTTTTTTTCAAAGCTAAGAAGCAAACGTAAATTTTCATTAAAGAAATAAAGACTTAAAATTCTGTGGCAATGTTGGGGATATCCATGGAAGTGCCTCCTTCTTCCCTAGGCCTGAAATCCTTCCACCATCCTGGAGACTGATGTCCTTTCAAGTTCAATTTGCAGACCGTCCCTGTCACCCACATTCAATTCCTGCATTTTGTATGTTTTTGTATGTAACCACCCCTTTTTCTAGGGCTTGCCTCGTGCCAGGCACTGTTCTACATGCTTAACAATCCTTGACTCGCTTTACTTTTCACAGCGCCCCCATGAGGTACGCACTATTATGGTCCCCATTTGGCTGATAAGGAAGCGAAGGCCCACAGAAGTGCAGTCATTTGTGCAAGATCCCGCGGGCGAAATGGAGGGTGTGGGATTCACCCACACAGTTGGGTTGGGGTGTTTAGGCTTCCCACCATTGCACCACGTCACCCCCTCCCTACTGGTTCCTCACATATTTCTACTTTCTGGTTACAACTTCCTGACTCCTAAAGCCTGTGGTTGCATCTGTGATCTCCCTCCTTATTGGAATCTCTGGATGCTTCCATCAGGTAGCTACAAGAGCTCCAGCACAGCTATGAAGAGAATGTTATGTGCCAGCCAACATCTCTTTGTGGTCAACACACACATTATCTAGGCACTATGACAGCATGGCTTCGGGAACGTCTGCCCCCAACAGAAGAGAACAGAAGAGAAGGCCCCCAACATGCCTGCAGCATTTTCTTTAGGACCAGATGCCTCCAACAGGTGGGGAGAAGGCAGCTTGGCAGCCATCCTGTAGCTCTGGGTAGACAGGAGGGCATCATCTTAAAGGCATGGTGCAGTCTGTGGGTAGAGAGGGCTTCGAGCAAAGGGCAATGGGAGAGGGCAGGTAGGGAGGGCCTCTAGAATCTTTCGAGTATTTCCTAGCAGCCTGGCTAAAAGCAAGAGTGATGCTGCAGGATTCTCCTGGAGCTCACGTTTCAGGCGTGCTCCTGGACCACCATTGTCTAAGATTCCTGAGCTGGGACATGACCCTGGAAGGGACCATCTATCCATCTGCAGCCCCTTCACTCCTGGGGTTCAGAGATCAGATCTGGGGCTTCGGTAGAGTACAGGGGTGGGGTAGTGGGTGTAGTCCAAGGCCCTAGAGGATGTCCAAGAAATGCTAGAATTCTGGAGTGGTCTCAGCTGCTGGAAGGGGCCACAAATGCCTTCTGGAGCTGCAGGACACATCTGAGAAAGATCAAAAGCCCTGCCCTGTGTCCCTGCCGAAGACTTCCAGCCAGATACAGCAGCTAGGGGCCACCTTCTTGGAACTGCTTTTTCTCATGACTAGAAACTTCCCTTGGCTCCCTAGGGCTAATGTTCACACACCTTATCCCAGCACCCAAAGCCCCTAGGAAGCTAGCCCTGACCTACCTCCTCAAACTTAGCTCTGCCTCCCTCCCACCCAGCTCCATCCCTGTGAAACCCTGTGCCATGTTCGTGCTATTGCTTTTGCTGGGAACGTCTTTTCCTTATTCCACCACTCAGGAAGAATGTGGGTACTTAGCACAGTGCCTACAGAACATTTTTCTTCCAAAGATCAGGACTTATGTGTGCTGCCAGAGGTTTCTAAATACTCACAACACTTGTGACAAAATTTGATTTCCAGCTAGACCTTGCAGAGAGCGGCAAGCATGGAAAGGTAACATCCATGCACTCCAGTTCTGCACTCACTAGGTGTTATTGTTTGTTATGGGTTAAACTGTGTTCCTCAAAAAGATGTGTTGAAATCCTAGCCCGAGTATGTCAGAATGTGACGCTCTTTGAAAATAGGGTCTTTATAGGGGTAATCAAGTTAAAATGAGGTAATTAGGGTGGGCCCTAATCCAGTATGACTGGTGCCCTTATAAAAAAAATGTGGAAATCTAGACAGAGGTTGACATGCACAGAGAGAAGACGATGTGAAGACACACAGGGAGAAGATGACCATGAGAAGACGGAGGATTGGTGTCATGCAACTACAGGCACTGCCTTCCACGCCAGAAGCTACAAGAGGCAAGAAAGGGCTCTCTCCCAGAGCTGTCAGAGACAGCGTGGCCATGCACACACCTTGATTTTGGACTTCTAGCCTCCAGAAACGCGATCAAACAATGTTGTCTGAAGCCACCCAGTTTGTATTATTTTGTTCCAGCAGCCCTAGGGAACTAACACAGTAGGTATGCAGTCATTGTTTGTTGCAACATGAAAGAATGGTCTAGGTCAGGGATCCCCAAGTCCTGGGTTGTGAATGGGTAATGGTCGGTGTCCTGCTAGGAACTGGGCCACAGGGCAGGAGGTGAATGGCCAGGAGCGAGCATTATAGCCAGAACTCCACCTCCTTCAGATCAGCAGCGGCATTACATTCTCATAGGAGCATGAACCCTATTGCAAAGTGCGCATGCGAGGGATCCAAGTTGCCCTTTATGAGTTTCATCCTGAAACTATCCCCAAGCCCCGCATCTATGGAAAAATTCTCTCCCATGAAACTGGTCCCTGGTGCCAAAAAGGTTGGGGACCGCTGGCTGGGTGATACTGGCAGCACAGGTGTGTTTACTAGCAAGAAACTGAGGCTCACTAAGTTAACAACTGGCTCAAGGTCAGACAGCTGTGAGGTAACAGTGGGGACTGGAACTCGGGTTTCATGGCCCCCACTGACCTTCTATCCCTCCTGGTGCATCTCTCCTGGCAGCCCGAGCTCCCCCGAGTTCCAGGTTCTGCTCCTCTGGTTGATCGCAAATGTTAGTTTCCAAAAAGCGCACCAAGTCCACCCATGACGACAAGTGCTCAAAACAGCCTTCCTTTTCTATGGTATGTCTCCTGGAAAGTCTTTCATGGTTTAATAATTCTGTTTGTGGTCGTTTTTCTGAGCAGGTTAAGGGCTTCTTAAATCTTCATAGTTCATATTCACAAGCCCCTCGGAGGACAGCTTACCTCCCGCCAGGCCCCACGTGGTGATTAGCGGCCCACACACCGCAGAGCGGTGGGAGGCCAGGAGCAGAGGCGGCCCGGAGCAGACAGCACGAGCTGGGGGTGGGGGCTACACCACTGGAAATCTGTCCCACTGTCACACCCACGCTACTTTACAGAACCTGGGCATGTGGCTCAAGAAAATGACAAGACAATTTATGATGGGATGCAGAGGAGGAGAGCTGCACATTCCGCACGCCTCCTCTGTGCCGGAAACCGTGCAAGGCGCTCCATGTATTTTTCTCATGGAACCCTCCAGGCAGGAGGTGGATGTTTTCAGAACTCCCGTTATACAGATGAAGGAGCTGAGGCGCAAATGATGATGTAACTTTCCAAAGTCACATGACTCCTAAGTAGCAGGGGTAAGAGTTGAACTTGAATGTGTGAGGCCCTAAAGCCCAAATGACAGTCACTGGGGTTCACCCTAAGGAAGCGGAGAACACGTCCTCAGAGCGAGGATGTTACCTCTGGTTCAGTCCTGATTCTATTTTAGAAAGCTCATCTATAAATAGCTTCTCTTCTGCTTTCCACCTTTCCACAGGGAATCCGCCCTCTCTCCTTTTATGGTGGAGGAGGGTCATTGGGTAGAAACCTTCCCAGGGATACTAGCCCTGAAGATTGTGGGTGAGTGTCCTGCCCTGGCCTGAGTTGGGGGTGGTGGGGATATGTTTCTGCCTCTTCCATCCATTCCTGTGGCCTCCTGGAACCCAACCATCTGTCCCAAATCTACCCTAATTAGGGAAGAAAAAGGAACTACTCTTTCAAAGATCTGTAGATGCGCAGCTGGCTGCCTTTCTTATTCCTCTCTGCCCACTAATTCCAAAGGCATCTGACAGGGATGCCACTTTGGTGAACATGACAGGAAGTTTCTTGCCGTGGAAGCAACTGCTTGTCTAAAAAAAGCTCTTTTTAAAAATGCTCAACTTGGAACTAAGAGCTTGCAGAGAATGTGTTATGGCTGCTGTTATTTATTTATACCACTGACTTCCAGAAAGGATTTTAAGTGGCTCACAATAAAAACACAGCTAGATCTGGGGAGAGATAGTAGAAATGAAGAGCACGGTCAGCTGCGAGACTGGCTCAGAGCACCCTCCACCCGGCGGTAGGCAGCAGGCCTCTGGAAGGATGCCCAGTAGTGAAGGGCCACGCTTTAGAGATAAAATCATGTCTCTGTTTTTCTGCCTGATTGAGAGGTACAAAACGTCTCCATCAAGTGTTTAGGAGGGTGGGCCCCAGTTGAGGACTGGGGGTGACTCACCCCCATATTGGGGTGGATGGGAAAGGGCCCTGGAGGCCTGCAGGGAAGCCTCTCTCTCTTAGGCCAGAAGCAGAGGCTGAGACTAGAATTGGAATGCACAACAGTTTACGTGGGAGGAGATCCGAGGAAGCACTGGAAGAGCAGCGTGGGCAGGGAAGGAAGGCGGCCAGCACAGATCATCACTGTGGGCAGTCAGGGCTCAATCTAGTTGGGAAACTCTGGGAGATGGTTTAGAGGATACCTAGGAGTATCCTGCCCAAGGAATAAGGAAGCTGAGGGGTTAACCTCTCCAGCTTCTACTCATTAGTGATGAGGGACCACTCGCAGGAGTGCCAATGCCTCACATGTGAGCCATCCTGTAGGAATCCTGGTCACACCAGGGTGCATGTTCCAGGAGGGGCAGATGCTGTACGATGTGTTTGTGTTTGTCCTGCCCTCCTCCAGGTTAGAGTGGGAGCTGTTTCACCTGGTTACTAGGTGACTCAGGGTCCGGGGATTGACTTGGCTATGCTAAGACACCACCTGGAGGAGATGGAGGGGGTCCCTGATGTAGCAGTTAGTGGCCCTAGGTAATGCCATATAAAGACGCTCACCTCATGACCTGGATCAGAAGTCTCCTCTTTCAGGAAGACCTCCCCACTCTGATCTCTTTTCCTCTGACTGTCTTGGAGCTACAAGATTGATTTATTCCTGGGTCACAGCTCTCTCCTCCTAGCTAGATGCCTCCAATGGCCCTGGCTTCCATTCTCCCTTCTTGGCAACCCTCTCGAGGGATTCTGTGTATAGTACAGTGGTTAAAAGAGCTGCCCTGGAGTCAGACTGTTTAGGTTCAAGTCTCACCTCTGACCACTTGTTGACTGAGAGAAAAGGGAAAGTTATCTAGCCTTTCTGTGCCTGGCTTTTGCATCTGTAATACGAGGGCAACAAAACCCAATTCATAGAGTCCTCGTAAGGAGTAAAAGAATTAGTATACTTACAGTACTTAGCATGGTCCCTATTACATAGTAAATGCTCAATAAATATTAGATGTAATAATGATTACAATGATAATAATAAAGATTTTTGACCACAACCCATCAATTACTGTTCATTATTTACAGACTAAAATACAGACTCTTCAAGTGGCACTCAAGACTCGGCCAGGTTTTTCCCCTTCTCACTTCCCACTCGCTCTCAACTCAACACAGTCCACCATTGCACAGCGCCTGTTTTCTCTCATCTTCTCTTTTCGTCCCTTCCCACTGTGCCAGCCTGAGTTCCCTCATTTCTTAGATCAAGACGCCCTCACCTTGATACACAGCTCAATACAGGGCCTGAAATGCCACTGAATGGTTGGCAATTAGTAACTATTTCTAAAAGAAATAAGTGGCATACTTTCTGGTATTGGTTATTCATCATGTTACTTTTGTGTATTGTCAGATGCACCCAGCATGGGGGCCAGGTCTCTGGAGGGTCAGTTCGTACCCAGCAGAAGATGCATGTCTAGATGATGTTTCTGCCACTCCACTGCTGGGTAGATATTTTTGGGTTCCATCACAGCAGCTTTTCATAATTGTCTCATTTCATCCTCCCAACTATTTCACATTATTCCCATTTAGAGATGGGAAAACTGAGGCTGAGAGACATTAGGTAATTTGTTCACTGTCATGGGGCTGATGGTGGCTGAGCAGGACTTGAGGTACATTCGTGTGGTTCCAGGCTTCTGTTCTGGATACATGGGGTCACATTCCACTTTCTCTCCCAGGTGAAAATGAAAGCTCCCTTACAGTGTCCAGTCTTGTCCTGGCCTGTGTCCCTGCTCTGGGATGGGACAGTGCTCCCCAAACTCAGTGAAGACTGGTTGAGGTTAAGCCGAGCCTCTCCCTCAGCCTGGCAGACATGCCAGTGTTTCTCCTGGCTGACACCAATGGGCGAGGTGGACCCCAGAGTGCCACCCTGGGTCTTGCTTCTCAAAGCCCGGCTCATTTGCTCTTCAGAGTCTGGTCTGCAGACCAGCAGCATAAGCAGCCTGGCAGCTTGTTAGAAATGCCCCTAGGCCATGCCTGCTGCACCAGAACCTGCATTGTAACAAGATCACCAGGCGCTTCAGATGCACGCTGAGTTTTGAGAAGTACTGCTCAAGGTTCTACCTCTGCTTCCAGGTGAGCCAAAGTCTCTGGGCTTAGCCAGGAGACTTATCTGTTTAAGGTGGGTGCCAGCCCTTCAGAAGCTGGTGCCACCCAACTATGTAGCCTCACCTTCATCTGAGAAGCCACCTAGGTGTGTGCTGGCACCAATTTCCACAGGCACCCCTCTGAGGCTGCCTCTGGTCACCATTATTGTGTTACAGGTACCACCTATATCCTAGCGCACTAAACCCCATGCTCACCAAGAACTGCTGCAAAGCCCCTCTGCTCACTGTTTTTTTTTTCTTTCCGGTGTCACTATTTTGTCTTTTTATCTTCAGGACCTCCCATGCTATCCTTTTTCTAGCACACCATTCACCAAACCAGCAAGTGCTATAATATTTGGAATTTTTTTTAAAAGTATGTTTACTATAGCATTGTAGGTGAGCAACCTAAGCTTTTTAAAGAGGCCAGAACAACATTCTAGTTATATTAATTCAAATATCTACTGAGTGTCTATCACATGCCACAAGTTAGAATATACATCAGTGAACATAATACATGCAAAAACCACTTGGAAAAATTAAAGCACCTCATGACCTCTCCACTGGCACAACCTAGACCAGCCAACATACACCTCCTACCTTTTTATCTCACTTCTCTTTTTCCTGCCTCTCTCTATTTCTAATCTCAGTGAAAGGCCATTCGTGGTGGAACACTGGGAAGCAGAGGGGGAACATTCACTCAACTGGGCATGGGGCATGCCTGCCCCAAACTTTTCTAGGCCCTGGCTTGGGGGTTTTGTACATGTCCTCTCACAGAAGGCAGACCTTGGCCCAGGGGACGGCCTCTTTAGCTTGGCTGGATTTCACAGCTGGATTGGGGTTTTTAAAAGATCAGGCCCTTGTCCCCCTGGGTCCCTCTGTACAGATATCTGTCATGACCCAGGTAACACTTCACTGGCTTTACTTGTTTCCTTCACCAGATCAAAGTCTCTGAGAGCAGCACTGAATAGTTCATGTTGCCAGGACTTAGAACACAGCCTGTTGTATAGCAAATGCTCAGTTAATGCATCTAGAGTGAATGCATGTGTGCATGACTGCAGTGAGGCAGCACTCAGCCTACTCACTGATTGCCCACGTCCAAAGGCTACCGCACAGAGAGAGGTGGCTACTACATAGCCCCAGCCGGCTAGCATGCAAGTCCCTGCCAGGCCCAGTGCAAAGTAAGCGTGTGTGTGTGTGTGTGTGTGTGTCTGCACACATGCATGTGCAAGGTTTCTACACTCCCAGCAGCCTGGGGCAGGAGTATCTCTTACCGTGGTGTATTTACCCAGCTGGCAGAGTGAAGGGAAGGTTTCCTGGTGAGCTTTTCGGATCTTCTCTGTGAGATCGTCCAACTCAGCTGTCATTTCATAGCTCTCTGTGCATTCTTGCTTCGAAGTCTCCTTCTTTTTCTTGTTCCTGTCATTCCTGACAGCTGGAAACGAGAGAGAAGGCACATCAGGGGTCACCGAAGGCTGGGCCTGTGCTCCTGAGCTGGGAGGTTCCACCTCCCAATGCTGCCTTAAGCTCATTTGATATTTGGGACAGAAACAATGGGAAGAGGTGGTAATAACAAACCTCCCCAGAAAAGGGATTTGGCAGCTGCGGGACCCCGGCAGAGAGCTAGGTTTGTCTTTCTGTATATGCATCTGCCCGTCAGTTGCTTGGAAAGCTTGGGCTCACCCAGGAGGCTCAGAGTCTTGGCTTGTTGTGAGAGAACTTTTTCTGTGGACTGCATCTCTTGAAGAGACAAGGATTCTTCCAAGAGCTTTACCCTCAAATGGGATGCCCTGAGTGACACTGTAAGGGAAGGGTCAGGTCTCTGAACAAAGCCCTTGTTGCTTCATAATTAGTATTTCCTAGCTACACATTTTGGTGTCTTTGCTTTTTAGTTTTCTGAATTAAGTGACTGGCACTTTTGAAGAAACTTATCTGAGAGGAGATCAGGATGATGGTTTTTGTCCCTTCGTGTTTTTCTGCTTTCTAAACTTTCTGTATGAAGCATGTTGTCTGTTTTGGTCTACAAAGTTACTTTAGAATAATAATTGATACAGTATGAAACCTTCAGCCTGGAAAACCATTCATTCCCTTATTCACTGGTAGCCACTCGACTCCATGTTGTGTCTGGAACACTGGACCACAGCAGGTGTGCGTCCTTTCCCTCTGCATGCTCCAAGCCAAGCACGGTGCCAGGCACAAAGTCAGGGCCCAGGACACAGTGCTACGGAAGCCCGTGCTTCCTCCTGCAGCACAGGCCTCTGGGATGACTTCAAATCCGAGTGTAACTCAAAGCTCCAGCCTCTGGCTAGGATCTCGTGGGGAAAGAAACTGAAACCCAGGGAGGCAGACAGGCGAAACCAGACCATGCCACCCCCTCCAGGGAGTCCATGTTCCCTGGGGACCCAGAGTGTGCTAGGCTGGACGCTGCCTGGCTGTGCATGCCACCACTGTGACCTGGGAACCTGCACTGCAAAATGACCCAGGGCATAATCTGATCTGCCCTAAGAGGATCTGGCCTGAGTTGCCTCCCTAAGAGCACACGGATGATTTGAGAACTGGCAGTTCCCTGGGTCCACACAATGAGAATACCCATATTTGGGGTAGGAGCTGAGGGCAGAGTAAGACAATAGCAGGAGGAGAGAGGAAGCGGTGAAAGGAAAGAGCAAGGGGTGAGAAGGGGGAGGAAAGAAAAAAAGGGAGGTGAGTCCTACTACAAAGTCAGTGTCTGTACAAGCCACGCCTACCTAACCAGGAGGGAGCACAGCTGGGGAGAATAAGAACATTTTTTTTGAGTCCCTTGAACATGGTATCACAGTATCTCACTTGATCCTCCTATCAGGTAGGCAAGTTTAAACCCATTTTACAGATGAAGAAACTGAGTCTTGGAGAAGCTAAGAAATATGCTCAGGTTCACATGATTGAGAAGTTCTTTCCTCACTTGGACTCACTTACTTATTCCTAAGGAAACCAACAGGTCTGAAGAGAACACCCTTCTAGACAGTTTCCTTCCCCCAAGACTCTGAAATGACACTGCTCATTGGCTCGGAAAATTTCTACATCACTGGTGAAATGAGTGGGTAGCGCAGCCTCAGCTGTATTCTTTCCCAGTGTAGACTGGCCCCTCGAGACCTCTGTGACCAGATCCCTCCCAGCCAGTGCAGGACGCTGGGTGAGAGTGGGTATCGTGGTTCAAAGCAGAGAGAATGCAAAGAAGCCAGTGGGCAAAGGAGACACAATGACGGGGAAAGGGGTCATGCAGGGTGACAGAGACGGCATGGTGGCTCTCCGTGAGGATGGAGTCTGGGCTGCTGAGGGGAGGGAATGCCTGAAGGCTTGTGTGTGAGCGCGCAGGATCTCAGGTGATCAGACCCCCCTCTTTTCCCCCTGCCTCTGCCAATGGCCTTCCTTAGCCAATGAAAAAGTCAAATCTAAGCAGGGAGGGTCCTTCTGAAACAGAGCCCCGAG
Source organism: Hylobates moloch (assembly GCF_009828535.3). Taxonomy (NCBI): domain Eukaryota; kingdom Metazoa; phylum Chordata; class Mammalia; order Primates; family Hylobatidae; genus Hylobates; species Hylobates moloch. The sequence continues at coordinate 103,779,211 of NW_026652283.1, forward strand.
GAAAAGCCCTCGGCAGTTTTTCACAAAGTTATACGCAGAGGTACCATATGACGCAGCAATTCCTCTCCTAGGTGTACACCCAAGAGAACTGAAAATATGTGTCTATGCAAAACTTGTCCATGAATGTTCATGACAGTGTGACTCACAGCAGTTGAAAAGTGGAAAGAACCCAAATGTTCATCACCCGATGATGGGGAAGTGGAATCTAGGATGTCCTTACGGTGGAATATTATTTGTCACAGAAAGGAATGAACTATGGACACATACTACAACACAGATGAAGCTTTAACACATACGCCATAAAGAAGCCAGTCACAAAAGGCCACAAACTGTGTGATTCCAATTATATGGATGTCCAGAACAGGCCAATCCAAAGACAAAAAGCAGACTCGTGGTTGTCAGGTCCGGGGACAGGTTGGTGGGGAGGGAGGATCAGGAGTGCTAACGGGTTCAGGGTTTCGTTTTTTAGGAGATGAAAACGTTCTGGACTTACTGGTGAAGGTTGCACAACTTAGTGGATCCGCTACGCACTGCTGAATGGTACAGTTTAAAATGATGAATGTTATGCTATGTGAATTATATCACAAAACAACATCAACAAAAAACCCAGAGCCCTGTGGGAGGCGACACATCGCTAAATACCAGGAACTGCTTTGAGTCGATTCTGAAGCTGAGATGACACCTACAGCTACATTAAAACGCAGCAGCAGCCTCACTACCCTTTAGTGATTGTGTGGCAAGGGCCACTGGGCATCAGCAGGTGAAGAATCCTAGCTCACAAAATCCCCACAGTAAGCCAGGTGAGGTGGGCCTTATGACCCATCTCATTTCTACACTCAAGGAACTTGAGGCCCAACAATACCATGGTTGAAAATAGTCAACCCAATGTGCATTTCAGTCAAATGTGCAGAAAGAGAAACCACAAAACAAACTAACACCCCACAGAAGGATTCCCCTTAATCCCATCCACAGGGAGGTCCGCAGGACCTGTGTCTGCTCCTAAGCATTCTGCTTCACTGTTCCCATCCACCGGCAGGGGCCTGGAAAACTCAGACGAGCAAACCCAGCTCTAGAGGGTCACCAGGAGAGAGGAGACACTGTGAGCTCTCACCATGGAGTATCTGAACCAAGCAAGTATCTGAGGTCCTGTGGGAAGGGGCCCTGGGTGAGCTGCAGCTGGTCACCAAGTTGGGAGTCTCTGTTGGGTTGTACAGTGATAACACATGCCATCTGCAAAATCACAACTGTGAAGCCAGAGCACCATTTTCTGTGCTTTGGGCCCAATTTGGAGCACCCTTTGCAGCTCACTCAAAGGGGACCAGGGTGTAACCTCAGGCTACTTTCCACACTTCTTTTGTCCCTTAGATGAAGTCCCACCATCACTGTCTATGTGAATAAAGGACTCCTGGGATTATCACAAATTCTTCCACACCCACAAAATGCAGGAACAATCCCTCTGGGGATAATGCCCCAATAACATACAGCTTCATAAGTTGACAGAAAAATTTTCTAAACACGTGGCTTCAGCAGCTGCTTCCCTCAATGGTTTTAAACTCCAGAAGAACGCAGACACAGTGTTTGAGAACGGCTGCCAAGAACCACCAGAATCATGGAGGTGACACAGTGCACAAGAAGCCACGGGGGCCTAGGGATGGTAGCTTTGTCCAAGTTCTCGTGACCACTGGTCCCTCTGAGGCCTCGTGGTCAGCAGCTCCTGGGGCAGGGCAGGGGCTCGTTCCCCTGGAGGCCAGCCGTGGGAGGCAAGGGCAACACAGGTACTGCTGGGGAAGTCAGGAGATCTGGAACTAGTGCTAGCTCCACCACTTACCACCTGGGGTCAACTCCAGAGGAGACAGCTCCTTTCAGAGCCTCCCCCGAGATGGCAGTAGCGCCTGCATGGAGACACACAGATGGTGGGCTTGGTGGGAAGGAGGTAGACTACTGTAAAGGCCTATGTGGGTTAGTTATGCAGGAAGAATGTAAGGCCCTTCCGTGGGGAAACGGATGAACTAAACACCAAGGACTTGTGGGGATTACTGTGGGGCCTGTGGCTGTCAGTGGCAGAGGAGACTGATATAAAAAATGGTGCTTGGAGAAGCCATCGCAGTGGCACCAAATGAGTGGGTGGATTCATTTGTTCCTTCATTGTTTTGTTGATTCATTGATTCAATGAATATTTATTGAGTATCTAGTATGTGCCATCGCAACACAGGAGGGTTGTTGCTACCATGGAGCAAAAACTTATGGTAGGAGACAGACATTCATCATACAATAAAACAGTGACAGTAATAATAATAATAATAGAATATTGGCATCACTATTATTACATGTACTGCAGTTAATATACGAGTGTATTATTTACCACAATACTGAAAGTGTTCATTACAACTATCATAAAGTCTTCTATTCATGGTAGGCCATTCACTCCTTACAACAACCTAATAGAGTAGGTATCACTATTATGCCCATTTTGCAGATGAGAAAATGGAGGCACAGGAAGGTGAGTACCCTGCCTGAGGCCATGCATCCTGTGAGTGATACAGTCAGGATCAGAACTTAGGAAACCCACTGTGCTCTGCTGAGTCTGAGTCTACCCCATGTACACACAGTCCACAGCGTAGTGAGTGCAATGAAGGATGCTACAGTTAGTTGTGCCTATGTATTACTAGGTGTGGCAGGGGGATCCTGCTGGTCCTAGATTAGGAAGCTAATGCTGGGGAACTGGGAGGGTAAATTGAGGGGTGCTGTGGGATGGTGGATGGGGAGATGACTCTCTTCACTGGGAGCGTGGGGTGTGCATCTGATGCTCAGCTCCAAGGCTGCCTGAGATGTTTGATGGTGGACCTCTTCTTTCACTCTGATTGCAACTGACTGGTATATGCACTCATATAACTATGCCAGACCTGGGGGTTTGACAAGCTGCTTTCAGGTACGGTGCACCTCTGGGAGGGAATGGGGAGGCAAAGAGAGGAGCAAACACTGTCAAGCCTGCATCAAAGCCCTTCCCTCCAAGTCTGTGAATATCTGAAAGGCAAGGGCCACATGTTACTTCTTTCTATGTCCCCAGGGCTTAATACAAGATCTGACCCACAGATGGGGGCCTCAAAACTGTTTTGCAAATGATAAGGTAGACATGTAACTAAATGTGGTGTTCTGTCCCCTGTCAGGGCCTATATGTGGCAATACAGAGTTCACCTGAGCCTCTTTCTTCCAGAACTTAAAGGTCTCATTATCATGCTGGGGCCTGCTGGGGAGTCTCTAACTGCTCTCCACCCCTACAGTAGTAGCCAGAAGGTTGATGAAGCAGGTGGGGCATTCAGGGGGTCACAGATGTGATTTATACACCTGATAGAACCCGGACCGATGTTTGCAAAGTGCTTCTTGGATGAAAGGTGCTCCATAAAATATCAAGTATTCTCCTTGTGAGGGGCTAAGTGCTACAAATCAGATTTGGTGGCATAAAAGTAACATATTTATGATCCACTATCATATTGCAAATGAAATGAATGTAATAAAAGTGTCACTTATACAAATACCTCTGATGTACGGATCTCGACCTATGAATATGAAAACAGACACCCAAGCACTTTTATTTGAATGTCTAATCATGGAAATAAATGAAGTCATGTTCGTTTTAATGTGTGCACTTGTGCATGTATCTGGAATATTGATTTTCATGCACACAATAAAAATTTAATGCAGGAAACATGCAAAAGATGTAGATTCACTTGGATTCAGGAAGAGATGAAAACAATGCTTCACTAAAAATCTTTTCACATCAAAAAAAAAAAAAAAGGAAAATACAATTGATGGTATTTTTGTCCATAAAGTTCTTTATATTCAGCTTAGCAAAGGAAGCATGATGGTCTATTTATTCTTGCTTGAAATTAAAGTCTGGAATTTGTTCATCTTGACTCTTCAGCTCCTTGCTAACTGCCAAGAATAATGAGTCACAGTTGGTGATTAGAGCTATGGGGTTGTCATGAGTTGGGGATGACCTGTAACTAACACACTGATATATTTAAAAGAAAAACATTAAAACATGCTTTAATTTTAGTTAAAAAATCATTTTCTAATCTCATTATGTAAACGAGCTACCATGGATCTGAAGATAGGTGGATCTATTACTAATTGTTAGAGACTTACTTTTCCCATAACCTAAGGATTTAATTCAAGCATTTAACATAGCAAGTCCCACTGTAAACTGGGTAGAGTTGGGGTGAGTAAACACTTCTTCTACATCAGAATCTGCCTGAAGGTGAAGACTGTGACTTTTTCCTAATTAAGTGCCTGCCATGTGAATTCCAGCTGAAATTGGAACAAATATACAGAGAAAAAACGTTAGTGAACGAGGCTGCAGCTAAGTTTTCTTGCCACTCACGAGACATGTGCCTTTTGGACCAGGCTGAGGGTAGGGCGCCGAAGAGTATGTGTTGAATGAATCAAGTTATTCCATTTCCAGGGACTTTGATTTCAGGTTGTAAAATGGAGGTCAAAATGGAATCCTAAGAGGACTGCTCTTTGTCTGCGACATGTAGCATATGTGCAAGGACTTCAAAAGGGGACAGGAGACCCCATATAACCTCGAAATCTAAGAGATGACCTGGTGTCCACTGTGCCAGCAATCGAGCAAGGAGCATGCTTAGAATTTTTACAGAATATTGAAGTCTTGGGGGAAATAATCTGGACATAGCATTGTCAGAATTTAACACGGATCTTCCAGCCTAGCTCAGCTTCTTAAAATTATTCGAAGAAGTTACAGAAAATCTCTGAAATATCAGAATATACAGATGTCAAATACTTCTTTGTAGTTAAAGTGGTATGTTATGCTAATGAAAATTTCAAAACAAATTTAATCATATTTCCCTCACTAGTTACTTTTTGATATGCAGATTTTACCTCTTCTTGTGTGGACAGTCTTTCAAATACTTTTTCCCTCATCTGTCTGGGCTGGTAAGGGCAGCCCTACTGTGGTCGTATTCAGTTTCAGACAAGCACGGTGTGGTGGGCATCCTTGCAAGGCAAGAGATTTAGTTTTAGATGAAAAATCCTTTTCTTTGGACATATGAGCTATAAGAAGTATCTTAAGTTCAACTCCAGAAATGAGAAAAAAGAAAATGTTCTGGCTTAATGTATAAAAGTAGGAACTCAACAACGAGTAGTTGAGGGATGACATGAACCCCTGAGATGCTTTCATACCCGGCGGTGCTTCTTTGTACATTTCCTCTGGCAGCAATGGGCTGTTCTCAATGATGACTTTGCCTAAATCCTGCCCAAAGAGGCATACGTGTCTGTGGCTTCGTGTTTATGACAGAGCTACCCGATATGAATAAGAGCTGAGATGAAGCCCTTTATTTATGGCATAAAACTGAATATTACAAAAAAGTAAATTAAAGACACTGTGGCTGGCCCTCTGCTTTTTAACCAGGAATAAACTCACACACTTACTGTATGATCAATTCGCCTTTTTAAAAAACTTCTGATCTAGAAAAAAAAAGGCTTAGTATCTCTTCCATAATCAATTTTCATAGGCAGGAAATTCTTTGCTCTGCCAAACTCAAGTTCACTTCTGCTGAAGCCCAAGCTGCCCTCGTGTATCTGAAACACTGTGAGTGGGTCTTTTAACTTTTTTGAAAAAAGGCTGACAGTCTAATGTTCAGGAATCAATAGTCTTCAAACAGGGGTCCCATATATCTAGGGTAAAAAAGTTGAGCAGGGTAAAAAAGTTGAGCAGGGATACAAGCACACTCCTTTTTATTTCTTTCATGGAATAGGCATAGACTGCCTTTCAAAAACAGAATCTGATGAAGGGCAGGAGGGCAAAAAAGAAATTTCCCAGCAGCAGACTATTCCAGATAAGCTTGTGTCTTGCTCTGTGTCATGTATATTCTTTATAACAAGTTATGGGCTTTCAAATATTAAATAACAGTCTCTATCATGATAAAATATAATGGCCCGATCTTTCATTCCTACTGTCCTTTAAAACCCAATACATTTTTAGCAAATGAATTGAAGTTCTGTTTGACATTTTCATCATACATTTCCTCTTAAAATGTTATGTAAAATAGAAATGAAGTTTTTCTCAGCTTAGGAAAAGAGAAGCAGAAGTCCCAAGAGACCATAAAGAGGACAGCCCAGTTGTTCTAGCCAAGACCACACTAGATCAATCTGGAGCCAGCTTGAACCTCGGAAAGAGTGCAGGTAAGATTACCAGAGTTGCCTACCCAGTAGAGAGCCCAGTGAACCCAGAAGTACAACCCGACTGATCCATGGTGCTGTGAACAGTAACAAATGCTTACAGTTTTAAGCCACTGAGCTTGAGGGTAGTTTGTTACACAGCAATAATCTGTTGTCTAAAGAGTGTTTTTATGCAACAGTAACACGTGCCCAAATATCTTTTATCCTACAGGATATTTGAATACATGGTTCCCTATATTCAGCATTTGAGGCAAGAAAGAAAACAATTGGTCATTCCTACCACTCAAAGATCCCACCCACATCTGTTACAACACACAGAAATGATGGCACCGTTCCCCATAGGTCTTAAATAATATGAAAGAAACATTGGACAAATGGAAGGACCCTGGGGTAAAATTTCAAAGGCCTGCATTTTAGCTCGTCATTTATTGTACTAACTATGTAAGCTCAGGATAGTCTCTTAACGTCTCTGAGCCTCAGTTTCCTTATCTGAAAAATAAGGACATTAATTTTTGTTCATTGCACAGAGGATCTCATATATATTTAGATAAATACATGATTGCAACACAATGTAACATGAACAAAAATAGTGGAAGTCCTATACCAATTTGTTTATTCACCAAACATTTATTGAATCCTGTAGCCACTAAAGAAATTGAGTCAAATAAACCATGAGTGGTTCTCCAATAAATAAAATGCACATGATATATAACATAGGATATAAGGATTTAATATACACAAAAGCTTTGAGATGTGAAATGCTAAGGCAGCAGTGGAGGAAGGAAGGTAGAAAGAAACCAAGGAAGGAAAAAATGAGGGAGGGAGGAAAGAATTTTTATCCAAGACAAGACCAGCATTCCAGCCTGGTGCTCTATATGGAGACTAAAGGGAAGACAGAGTATGGAAACTGTCAGTTATTAAGCTTCCAGTGGGTTCATCTCTAATGTTAGGACTCTCTGTCTGAACTTGGCTTAGTGAACATTTATGGCCACGCTCATGTCCTTGGGATTCAACATTTTCTGAGATTGCCTAACATACGTGATGGATTTCTGCCTGAGCCATCCACGTGTCAATAAGGCATCTGAGAGAGATAGACAAATGGCTTATAATTTTGCCAGATGTTTGCCAAATACCCTGTTAAGATATTAATGTAGAGAAGCTCTCGCATGTTGTCAATTTTAGAAACCCGTATCATTAGAGAAATGGTCTACATGTAGATATAGGTGTTTATATCACATAGTTTAAATGAAAAACCTCACTTTACAGCATTTCAAGTGGTTTACGCCAGTCTATAGACCCCTAAGCAATTCTTAATGAGGTCCTGGAAGTGCTAAAGTCTCTAAGGATCTTCAGAATCACCACATATAAATCTTGTTCAGTATAGCTTTTGTTCTAAATGCATTCTATTAATTTTTAGAAAATTGGCAGTCTATGTATGAGATATATGCTAGCCCACTGTTGGATATGATTAGCCAATTAACTATAACCTTCTTTCCTAATCATTATAGATCTGAACAGTGTCTTATAACTGGGAGTTTTTCTCATCCATCCATCCATCTGTTTATCCATCTATCCATCCAAATAGACATCCAAGAAAGAATTGCCTGTTTATCCAGTCCTTCTGTCTAGTCATTCATCCACGCATCCATTTGTCCATCCTTCCAACTATCCAATGCAGCTGCCCATCTATGTGTCCCATTTTCCATACATTGATCCACCTATCCATCCATTTGTCCATCTGTCCATCCTTTCATCTATTCATCTGTCCATCTACTTGTCTGTCT